>NC_037647.1:11373549-11531049 GCF_003254395.2 Apis mellifera | reverse complement strand
AAATTTTATTGCGGTTTGTTCTCGTTTCGAAGAGATATAAAATATAAAAATAAAGAAAAATAATTCGTCGGTTGGCGGAGACCGGTTGGATATAAACAGCACCGCGGAAGTTTCTTCGATCTCTTTTATTTCTCCTCGCTCGAATTTCTCTCTCTCTCTTTATTTCCTTTCCATTTCTAACGTATCTCGAATGAATTTTTTCTCACCGAAATTTTCTTTGATACGATTCTCTTTTATTATTCACACTTCTCTTGATTTCCTTTCGATGTTTTTATGCATTTGTGGCACTTTAAATGAATTTTCTTCGATCTCTTTCATCGTTGAAATTTTTTTTTCGATTTTTTTTTTTTTTTTTGATTTTTAACGCATCCTTGCATCTCTTGCGCTTTAAATGAATTTTCTTCGATCTTTTTCATCGTTGAAATTTCTCTTTCTATTTTTTTTTGATTTTTAACGCATTCTTGCATCTCTTGCGCTTTAAATGAATTTTCTTCGATTTGATTCTCTTTTATTATTCAAACTTCTCTCTCGATTTCCTTTCGATTTTTTACTTACGAATTTTTTTTTTTCGATTTTTAACGCATTCTTGCATCTTTTATCTTTTAAATGAATTTTCTTCGATTTGATTCTCTTTTATTATTCAAACTTCTCTCTCGATTTCCTTTCGATTTTTTACTTACGAATTTTTTTTTTCGATTTTTAACGCATTCTTGCATCTTTTATGCTTTAAATAAATTTTTTTCTCTTTTATTATTTAGATTTGTTTCTCTATTTCCTTTCGATTTTTTACGCATTTCTTGTGCTTCGAACGAATTTTCTTCGATCTCTTTCATCGTTGAAATTTCTCTTTCTTTTTTTTTTTCAACTTCTAACGCATCTTTGCATCTTTTATGCTTCAAATGAATTTTCTTCGATATTTTTTACTGAAATTTTCTTCGAAACGATTCTCTTTTATTATTCAGATTTGTCTCTCGATTTCCTTTCGATTTTTTACGAATCTGTTGCGCTTCGAACGAATTTTCTTCGATCTCTTTTCTCTTCGTTGAAACTTCTCTTTCTATTTTTTTTTTTTTTTTTTGACTTCTAATCGTATCTTTGCATTTCTTGCGCTTTAAATGAATTTTCTTCGATCTCTTTCATCGTTGAAATTTCTCTCTCGATTTCCTTTCGATTTTTTACGCATCTGTTGCGCTTTAAATGAATTTTCTTCGATTTTTTTTTTACTGAAATTTTCTTCGAAACGATTCTTTTTTATTATTCTCTTTCTATTTTTTTTTCGACTTCTTTGCATCTCTCGTGCTTCGCATCTTTTTTTTTTTTTGATTATGATCGAAACGAATTTTTTTCCAAATACTTTTTATCAAAATTTTCTTTGATATTTATTATTATTATTATATCTCTTTTATTATTCAAATCTTTTTTTTCTATTTCTTTTCGATTTCCAACGCATCTCTCGTACTCCGCACTCTTTTTTTTTGTGATTACGATTTTCTTTCATACTTTTCATAAAAATTTTCTTCGACACGATTCTCTTTTATTATTCAAACCTTTGTTTCCATTTCTTTTCGATTTCCAACGCATCTTTTTTTTTATGATTACTTTTTTATGATTTTCTTCCACACTTTTCATCAAAATTTTCTTCGACACGATTCTCTTTTATTATTCAAACCTTTTTTTCCATTTCCTTTCGATTTCCAACGCATCTTTTTTTCTTATGATTTTCTTCCACATTTCTCATCAAAATTTTCTTCGACACAATCTCTTTCACCATTCAAACTTCCTTTTTCCTTTCCTTTCAACGCAGTTTCGTTCGCATTTTTCATCGCGATCGAAACGAATTTTCTTCCACGCGAGAAATTATGGAAATTATGCATGGTCGTTCGAAATTCATCAAACCGCACGAGCGACAAGTTCAGTCGGAAAACCTGTTCGCCCATTTTTCCCGTCATATTTTATTTTTTTCCCCTGCAACTCTTTCTATCCCTTTCGAATTCTAGAAACTTGTAGAAACTTCTAGATTGGAAAGAGCTCGCGTCGCGTATTAATAAAAATAATTAACGGAAATAATAACAGATTCCGTGGAAAGGATGCTCCCAGCATCGGGGAGGGGGGAGAAATCTTAGAATCTTATCGATATTCAAATCGTGAGACATCGAATTCTTCCAATATTACTCCATCGTTAAGAAATATTCTTTGGAACAATAATATAACGAAATCCTTTCCTCTCCTTTCCTGAAATTTCGAAGTTTTAACAAATAATTTATTCGAAATTTATTTTAGTTTGACGAACCAATGTTACAATTTAATTAAACTAATTTTAATAATTATTTAAATTGTTTATTGTGTTTAATTTTGTTTATTGATTCATATTAAATTTAAGAAATATTTAATAAATTAAGTTGATTCAATTTTATAATTGGTACAAATCTATGGATTTATTTATTCCACAAATTTTACAACATTGAAAAAAAAAAATTCCAAGTCGTTTTCTTAAATATTTAATTAAATAAATAATTAATAATTATATATTATAATAAATAAATAATTTAATTAAATATTTAATTCGACCTGGGACTGGATCAATTTTAATTCCTAATGATGGTTCAATGACAACGTATTCAATAACAATGAACGTCTATCCAAGTTGTAATTAATTTTATTGGAATTTTTATTGGAATAACCATCCGGTTATCTGTTTTCTAATAATCGAAATTAACATTTAAATTCCTGCAATTTAATATACAAGAATCAAATTTAATATTATTAAAAATTCTGGATACTCGTTGGATCAATGTCATATTGATGACCAATTGAAGAAGAGAATAGAAAATTTAATAGAAAAAAATGGATTAACAATCTCGAGAAGATTTGGTTAAAAATATAAAAATCAGGATTACCTCTTCTTTTCTTCTCTTCTTTCTTCTTTTTTCCTCTCCTTTCTTATCCTCTCCTTTCTTCTTTTTTCTTGTCCTTTCTTCTTTTCTCCTCTCCTTTCTTCTCCTCTCCTTTCCTTTTCTCTCCTCACCTATCCTTTTCTCTCCTCTCTTCTTCTCTCTCTTTCTTTTTCTCTCCTCTCCTTTCCTTTTCTTTTCTCTCTTTCTTTTTCTCTCCTCTCCTCTCCTCTCCTCTTCTCTTTTCTCTCCTCTCTTCTCTTATCCTTTTCTTTCCTTTTCTTTCCTTTCCTCTTCTTTCCTCTCCTCTCCTCTCTTCTCTTTTCCTTTTCTTTCCTTTTCTCTTCTCTCCTCTCTTTTCTTTCCTTTCTCTCTTCTCTTCTCCTCTCCTCTCCTCTCCTCTCCTCTTTTTCTTTTTCTCTCTCCTCTCTTTCCTTTTCTCTCCTCTCCTTTCCTTTTCTCTCCTCTCCTTTCCTTTTCTCTCCTCTCCTCTCCTCTCCTCTCTTTCCTTTTCTCTCTTCTCCTTTCCTTTTCTCTCTTATCCTCTCCTTTTCTTTTCTTTCCTTTTCTCTCCTCTCCTCCCTCTCATCTCGTGTTTTTTCAGGAATTTGGGGGAACGGTATGTCGCCTCTAATAAACCCTAATCGTTCCTTTCTCGTGTGGAAATCGAGACGACGTTTCCCCAAATCGTCCCGAGATTCGAGAATTCCGGCTGCCTTAAAAGTTTGATGTACGACGCAACCCGCCACCTGTCCCCTTAACCTGTCTCTCTCTCTCTCTCCCTTTCCTTCCTCCCTTCTTCCTCTCCCCCGTTTCACAACGGGGCCAATGAATTTTATGGGTAGTCTAATGAAGTCGTTTTAAGACTCGCCACCCAGCGCCACCCGACGATCTTATCGCGAGTTAATTGGACAAACCGTATTTCATCCGGCTAAATCCTTTTTCCTCTTCCTCCTCCTCCTCCTCCTCCTCCTCGAATGCAGAGAGCACGTGGCGAGCACGATTGAAACTCGCGACTCGAATCGGTCGATCGATCGATCGATGAGCGATCGAATAAGAGAATTGAAAGATATCGAAATATTCGAAAGGTTTTTGAAAGATTTTGGAAGATTTTGGAATTTCGAGATGTGTGAGCGAGATTCAAGGTGAATAATAATGGATTGTTTAATTGGGGAAGTTGAAGTATTGAAACATTGAAGTTTTTGGAAATTTCGAGATATACGAAACTTTATACAAATATGGATGGATAAAAATATTTTTGGAAATTTCTAGATGGACGAAGGTTTATATTAAATAAGGATGAAAATGATTGTTTAATTGGAAAGTTGAAGTATTGGAACATAAAGTTTTTGGAGATTTTAATAGAAATTTCGAGATGGACGAAGATTTAAGGTAAATGATGAAGATTTAAGATAAAAATGATTGTTTAATTGGGAAAGTTAAAACACGATTTTTTTGGAAATTTCAATAGAAATTTCGAGATGGACGAAGGTTTAAGGTAAATAAATGAATGAAAATGATTGTTTAATTGGGAAAGTTGAAGTGAATTGAAACACGAAGTTTTTCAATAGAAATTTTTAGAAGGTCGAAAGTTTATATTAAATATGGATGAAAATGATTGTTTAATTGGGAAAGTTGAAGCATTTGAAAGCGAGATTTTTGGAAATTTCAATAGAAATTTCGAGATGGACGAAGGTTTAAGGTAAATAAATGAATAAAAATGATTATTTAATTGGAGAAGTTGAAACACATTGATTTTTTTGGAAATTTCAATAGAAATTTCAAGATGGACGAAGGTTTATATTAAATATGGAAGAAAATGATTGTTTAATTGGGAAAATTGAAGGATTCGAATATAAATATTATTTTTGGAAAATTTAGGAATTTCGAGATGAGTGAGGAAGGTTCAAAGTGAATGAATAATGGATAAAATGAATGTTTAATTGGAAAAGTTGAAGTATTGAATTTTTTGGAAATTTCAATAAAAATTTCGAGATGTACGAAAATTTAAGGTAAATAAATAGATGAAAATAATTGTTCAATTGCGAAAGTTGAAATATTGAAACACGAATTTTTTTGGAAATTTCAATAGAAATTTTTAGATGTACGAAGATTTAAGATAAATAAATGGATAAAAATGATTGTTTAAATGGAAAAGTTAAAATATTCAAAAACGAATTTTTTGAAAATTTCGAGATACACGAAACTTTACACAAATATGGATAAAAATATTTTTGGAAATTTCGAAACTTTTCACAAATATGGATAAAAATAATTCTCTAGCTGAGAAAATTGAAACACGAATTTTTTGGAAATTTCAATAAAAATTTCTAGATGTATGAAGAATCATATTAAATATGAATATGATAAAAATGATTATTTAATTGAGAAAATCGAAGCATTCGAATGTGAATATTATTTTTGGAGATTTATAAATTTCTAAATGTACGAAGATTTATATTAAATATAGATAAAAATAATTCTTCAATTGGGAAAATTGAAGTATTGAAACACGAATTTTTCGGAAATTTCAATAAAAATTTCTAGATGTACGAAGAATCATATTAAATATGAATATGGATGAAAACAATGATCGTTTAATTGGGAAAGTTGAAGCATCGAAAGTGAAGTATTCGAACGCGAGTTATTTGAAGACTCGTGAATTTCGAGATGTACGAACGTTTATGTAAATATGGATAAAAATAATTCTTTAATTGGGAAAGTTGAAGCATCGAAAGTGAAGTATTTCGAACGCGAGTTTTTTTTGGAAACTTGTCAATTTCGAGAAAGTTTATATTAAATATGCATAAAAATAATCCTCTAAATTGGGAAAATTAAATAAACACTAACTGAAAAATTGAAACACTAACTTTTTGGAAAAATTTCAATAGAAAGATGTACGAAGATTTACACAAATATAAATAAAAATAATTCTCTAATTGGAAAAGTTATTAACCGAGATCGAGGTGCAACACGCGAATTCGGATTAAACGCAGAGAAAGAAAGAGAGAGAGAGAGAGAGAGAGAGAGAGAGAGAGAGAGACTCCTCTCGATTTCTCCTCGCCTCTTCTCGTTTAATCCGAGCCTCCGGATAAATACCTTGGCAGTTTTTGGCACGCACGCAGCTCCTCCCCTCATTCTCGCGTCATTCGTCCAACTTTCTTTCCCCTCTTGTTTATTAATATTATTTATTATCGTATATATAATTTACTATATGTTTATTTATATATTTATATATTATTTATTAATGTTCCATCTTCGATGATAATCTCTTTTTCCCTTCCTTCCCTCTCTTTTCACAAAAATCTCTCTCTCTCCTTTTCTTTCCTTCGCGAGAACATTTACTTCTCTCAATTAACGCGAATCAAATATTAATATTGTGCGAACAAGTTCCTTCCTCTTTATTTTCTACGATAATTTCTGACCGAATTCGAATCACTTTATCGTTCATGGCGCCATCTGAAAACGACGTTTTTTCGCTTTTAAGAATTGCCAGATTTCGAATTATTTTACCGTTCGCAGCGCCACCTAGAAAGAATGTATTTTCGTTTTTAAGAAGAGTCGGTATTCGACGGCGCGCATCAGAAGTGTCATTTGTTTGATCGTAACGAATTACTTTACCGCTCGTGGCGCCATCTGAAAACAGCATTTTTTAGTTTTTAAGAAGATACGCGACAAGAGTTGCCAGTCCCATGGGACGATTTCGATCGAATTCGAATCACTTTACCGTTCGTGGCGCCATCTGGAAACGGCGTATTTTCGTTTATTTTTAAAAAGAGTCGTGACAAGAGTTATCAATCCCATTCGACGATTTCAAGCGATGCGGCGCGTATCAAAAGCGCCGTTCCTTTGATCGTAACTTCCGAATTCGAATAAATTTATCGTTCGCAACGCCATCTGAAAACGGCGTTCTTTCATGTTTAAGAAGATTCGCGACAAGAGTTGCCAGTCCCATGGGACGATTTCGATCGAATTCGAATCACTTTACCGTTCGCAGCGCCATCTGGAAAAGGCGTATTTTCGTTTTTAAGAAGAGTCAGCATTCGACGACGCGCATCAAGTGTCGTTTGTTTGATTGTAACGAATTACTTTACCGCTCGTGGCGCCATCTGAAAACGGTGTTTTTTAGTTTTTAAGAAGATTCGCGACAAGAGTTGCCAGTCTCATGGGACGATTTCGGTCGAATTCGAATCACTTTACCGCTCGTGGCGCCATCTGGAAAAGGCGTATTTTCGTTCTTAAGAAGAGTCGGCATTCGACGGCGCGCATCAAGTGTCGTATGTTTGATTGTAACGAATTACTTTACCGCTCGTGGCGCCATCTGAAAACAGCGTTCTTTCATTTTTAAGAAGAGTTGCCAGTCCCATGGGACGATTTCGGTCGAATTCGAATCACTTTACCGCTCGTGGCGCCATCTGAAAACGGCGTTTTTTCGTTTTTAAAAAGATTCGCGACAAGAGTTGCGACGATTTCGAGCATCACAAGTGTCGTTCGCTGCTTACTTTTTGCACTCCAGCTCGGGAAATCGGGTGTCGAAGCTAGCTAAAAATGTTGTGACGAGGAATCGAGAAGAATTGTCAAGCGATATCTATCCGACGATTGGATAATCTCGTATCCGATTTATGATAAAATTTGGAAAAAAAAGGGAGGAAGAAACTTATCTGGACACGTAACAGTATCGTTATACCTCTCTCAATTTTCGTTTATATCAACATCCTCCTCCTCCTCTCGTTTCTCTCCCTCCCCCTTTTTTCCCTCGTCCCTTCATTCCACTTCTCGGGGAAGGAAAGTAAAACCAGCGCTCGTTAACTCGGCTGCTCGCCGCACCTGTGTGTTCGCAACGCGAGTACGAATTTTTCATACGGATCCCCCCCCTTCCTCCTTTCTTTCTCCTTTTCAAACTCGATCGCGGTGAAAAATAATCCCTCCACGGGGAGGGAGGAGAAATCCGTTGGCCCGCAAAGGATTGAAAGAAAATTAACCCTCCATCGCATGAATTTTTACGACGAGTTGAAAAATGTGTATATAGATACGGTTGATAGTCTTAAAAACGAAATAAATGATAAAATTTTTAGAAAATGTTATCTGTTGCATTTTATGATTGTTGGGAATGTTATACATATTTTCCATAAAATCGAACATTTGCACCCATGAACACGTGAAATTTCCCAATTGGGAATAGAGGATTAAAATCGGGAAAATGAAACAATAATAATAATCGATATTCACGAAAAGTTGGATGAAAAGTTTGAGAAGGATATTTGTTCGGTGCCCGTTTCGCTTTCGTCGTCATATCTGATTAGATATTTGGTGTAAAAGAGATTTGGGTTCGGGATAAAATCGGCAACGGTCGAAATCACGGCGCGGGTTTGGGACGGAAACCGAGGCTGGAACACGAAATGAAACGCGTGCACCTGCCCGCTCTCTTGGCTCCCCTCTCTTTTTCTTCCCTTCTATCCACAGTAACGTATCACTCGCGTATCGTAACCCTAAAAATACGAGCGATAATAGCTTCTCGATCTCGAGACGAGGCGAGGCGACAGAGAGAGAGATGTCCGTTGTTTTTATCGAAAATCGATAATCAACGCGCGACGAGCGTGTACACACACGCACTAAGTCAATAACAAATCTTTTCTCCAATTTTTTCTCCAATTAAAATCGATACGCGTGCTTTTCGATCGAATCGACGGATCCTTCCTTTTCTCCTCGCCTGAAAAAAAAAGGTAAAATTTATTACGAACAACGTGACAATCCGAGACGCAACGAATTTTTCAACGATACAATTTTAATCTTTCTTTTCTGGAATGGAACGAGAACCGAGTTAGTTGAAAAGCGTAATCGGTATCCGAGCAATATCGTGGCCATTGTTCCTTCGTATAATAATGGGAGTCGGTGTTTCGAGGCTACGCCACTGCATTGTTCGTCCTTCGTCAGACGCGAGACCTCCTCGCTCTTTTTCCCTCCTAACCGGGCGACGGGTATAAAATATAAGCGAAAGAATCCGGCGCATTGCCACATACGTACAGCGGGCAACGAAAGTATTCGCTTATTATATCTGCGATTTTTGATGAACGAAATATACGCGTCGAAGGAACAGTAGGAAATATCAAGATTATGCTCGGCAAAATTTAAAAACGATTCACCAGTAGTATAATACGTTATATACGCGCACTACAGTAATAGGTTACGAAAGCGTATTCGAACGCTGACACGTTGTTGATAGTTTTTATACGTTTTAGCCAGAAATGTAAACAAGCGAGAGCGTTCGGTCAATGTCGAGCTAAGGTTCCAACGTAAAAGTGAGCGGTATAATATTCAAACCGAATAAGTCTAAAACGTAAATGTGTGAACGAGAAACTGTATATTACGCGTGCGCAATGCGCTATCGTTTCGTGGCGAGGAAGAGGAAGAGAAGGAAGAAGAGGAAGAGAAGGAGGTCCCGAATCGCGTTGCCCGTGTTGTCGGCCGACTCCTCTCTCTCTTTCTCTCTCTCTTTCTCTCTCTCTATCTGCTTCAACGGAAGAAAACTCGCCGCGGGACTCCTTTTTTCCTCCTCCTTTTTATTCGGCGGCTCCCCTTCGAGGCCTCCTCGTCGTCTTCGTGTAGTCTTCCCCCACCAGGCGGGCAATGATGCGCGTGCCAGAAACCTGGTACACACACGTGCCATCCCCGATACTCGATTAATATTGCCGCCGCTTGTCAACCGACAACCCCTTAACAACCGTGCCATTCCATTTTTCTTCGTCTCGTCGTCGTCGATTTGGAGAAAAGGAACGGGGCAACCGTTTTTTTTTTTTTTTTACTTTTGTATTTTTTTTTCGATTCGATTTTTTTTTTTCTTGCAGCCGAGTCACTTTTCTCGGAAAAGAGATCTTTGTTTTATTTTTTCAATCTTGAAGTTTCTTACAGTTTCTTCTTTTGCGATAGAATAACTTCTTTTTTTTCCAATGCGATTTCAAAATTTTGGAACAAAAAGATTCTCTCTCTTCTTCTTCATTTCATGTCTTTAATTCAATTTTATGTTTACCGATAAACTTTTCCTTTTTATCCATTTTTCCATCTAAATCGGAAAATTTTCACGAAAATACGATCATATATACTTTCCCCGTAATGGGTACAAACTAAAACGACTATACAATTTTCAAACCAGATGCAAATCGGGTGCAAATATGGTCACGACGTATCGTAATGAATTGACTTTCTAACCGTGAAACTTATCGAGAACATTTCCTCGTTCCGCGTGAAATGCGCGATGTTGCGCGCGCACGCGAGTTCGCGTGCCATCTCGAATCCGGCGTAGGAAAAACGGTCTCAAACCATCCTCGTTCGATCGCCGTGTCTTTGGACACGCGTGCGCAGATGTTTATTTCGCGTAACTGGGCGGCGTTACTCCCCCCTCCTCACCTCTCCCAAACTCTATGTATATCGATATACACGAGGTAAACGAAGCAAAACCGAGTATCGTGTTGGCGTGACGAAAAGTAATCGTTCGTGGTTGCGCCTTTCCTTGCACCCGAGCAACTCCGTGAAAATTCTCCGTAACTTTTCGATTCTAAGCGAGACTCGTTAAGGAATTTTTTTTTTTTCTGTTTCAAAATAAAACAGAACAACAACAACATCGAACTTTCCACTCCGCGCGTAATTATTACGTATCCCTCGATATATATAAACGGTGTCCCAAAATTCACGCAAGGTTTGAATTTTGCGCTATTTGCACGGTAAAGTGTCGAAGATTGTTAAAAATGGGGCGAAAGAGCAACGCGTTTCCGTTGTCGAGCAACATTTTAAAAATAACTAACGAAGGTTTTTCGATCGTGTTCAGCGACGAGGCCCGTTTTCGTGTCTCGATGGATCGATTAAATTGTCGTATTTAGTGTTCCAGAAAATCCACGAGCGATCGTTGAGAAACAAATGCGGATTTTGGACTGGAGGCAGCATTCTTCTTCGAAAATGCGGCTGGTCAGGCAATAACGGTTTACGGTGCTCGCTATCGCGACACGATAATTCCAGTTTCTTCTGCCTAAATTGCAAGATACGGACGACACGTATTTTCAACGAGACGATGCCACGTGCCATACAGAAACGATTCAATTACCGCTCGAGTCGTTTCTTGGTCGTGTAATTTCCCGTGGTTTTTGGTGATCGGAATTGGCCAGATCGTGCGATTTAACGCCGACGTTCGACTCTTTTCTTTCGGTTTTTTTTCAAGTTTAAGTTTATACCGACAAGTCACACGCTTCGAAGGGAGAAACTGAGCGCTGTATCGACGAAATTCAGCCACGGTCACGGAAAATTTCGACAGAGGAGCGCTATTTACCCGATATCCCATTCCATACCCAACCCAGTGCCGTATACTTTACGAATCGGCAAAAAATTTACAATTTTCAATTACAAATTAATTACTTGTGTTTTCTGTCAAAATTACTTCCTGCTTGAATTTTGGGACACTGTTTACTTGAAAAATTCAAGTTTATGCTTCAAAAAAAAAAGAAAAGGTCTCCAACTAATACGAATCCGCTAATAAATTTTGAAAAAAGTTTAACAATCGAATTCGACGATTCGAAAATTATTTTCGGAGGCGAAAAAAATTGAGATATGGAAACGGGGCCAATCCTGTCCCTTTCGCAATTCGAATTCGCGGATCGACCACTTTCATCGTCGTTGCGAATCGGTTTTTCGGGGATCGGCAGCAGCTGTGCCGATCTCCGCCAATTATTTCATTACGATGGAGGGAAGTGGGGAGGGCTGATGATCGCAATTTTCGTCCCCCTCTCCCATGGGAAAATTTCCATCTCCCCCGAGATTTATCGTCCCCCCTCCCCCCTCCTCGAACAGAGATTAACGAGCGACGATCGAAAATTGCGTTTTGCTCTCCGCGTTCGAGATTTCGAGATTTAATTCGCAAATGGTTTGTACCATTTTATTTTTTTAAAAATTAAAATAAAAATAAAAATTAAAATAATAAAAATTAAAATAAAAATAAAAATTAAAATAATAAAAATTAAAATAAAAATAAAAATTAAAATAATAAAAATTAAAATAAAAATAAAAATTAAAATAATAAAAATTAAAATAAAAATAAAAATTAAAATAATAAAAATTAAAATAATAAAAATTAAAATAAAAATAAAAATTAAAATAATAAAAATTAAAATAAAAATAAAAATTAAAATAATAAAAATTAAAATAAAAATAAAAATTAAAATAATAAAAATTAAAATAAAAATAAAAATTAAAATAATAAAAATTAAAATAAAAATAAAAATTAAAATAATAAAAATTAAAATAAAAATAAAAATTAACCCTTTATAACTGTCGACTATTTTTGGCACAGCCGATCGCTCTAAACGTAAAAAAAAAATATTTCATAAAAATCAAATCGTAATATAATTTAGAATATATGGATATTCGATGAATATTCAAAATATTCATTCGTTTCAATAAGTTGTTGTTTATCGAAATATTTATAGAATTAACACACGTTAATTGTTTATAAACCAGTTTTATCGTGGTTTATTGAAAATGTATGATCGAATAAAAAAATGAGAATTAATAATTTTTTGGGTTCAATTGAGATAAAAAAGAAAATAACGATATAAAAAAATATATTTGAATATTTTTAGAAAGCGCTTCGAATTTGACAAATTTACGAAAGTTGAGAATTGGGAATGGTGTATGAAGAAAAATTATTCTGAACAGTGATAATTTAACAAAAATGATAAAAAATTTAATAAAATTGAAAATTGTAAGAACGAAATGAAAATACAAAATAAAATAGATAAGTTGAAAAAAACGAATATTTTAAGTAAAAATATCCACGTGGTAAAAAAGTAAAGATGGATCTTGAGAATCGTAGAAAAAATGTTTATTTAAAAAAAAGAAATTACTGTATATACTAAATTTTTTCGATAGATACGGCGCCTAAACAGTGATAATTTAACAAGATATAAAAACTGAAAATTATAATAATAAAAAATAAAAAATAAAAGAATAAAAAAAATGGCGGCTAAAGTTAGGAATTTATTATTCACAATCAATGATTGAAAAGAATATTTAAACGAATATATATTTTAGACAAGTATATATATCACGAATGGCCGTGAACGTTGCGAATTAAATTTAATATAGTTTAAAAGAAAAAGTAGAAACGATCGCGTGAAACGATGTGGAATATATAAAAAATCATTGACAAGTCGTTATGTCGCGTGAATTTCCAGTATGAAATAATTAAGTTCAATTTACAAAAAAAAGAAGAAAAAAAAGCTTATCGATAATTTTAATAACGACTTAAATTAAAATATTGATATTTCTACTTGTTAATAAAATTTGAAATTTAAATTTTTCCTTCTTAATAAATTTACAGAATATTTATCGAAACGTGAATCGATCGATTATTGATTAGTTCCTATATACGCGTATTTCATTAAAAAAAAAAAAAAAAAAAGATTTAAAATTTTAATAATATATAGTTGTTATACGTTGCATAATTTTGTCCAGTTAATATACATTATATTACTGAACGAATTAAAGAGAGGGGAGGATTGTTTAATAATTAATTATGGTATCATCATCGTTTATTTTATCGGTCGATATATCTTGAGATGATGTCGGAAGTGTTTTTGATATTTGACATAACAAGGCGTTTCCGAAATCGTAATGGAAAAATTTCATAGGATTGATGGTGAAAGTGGCAGTTTCAACCAATTAATCGAAATCGTTAAATAATGGATTAACCACAATTCTTCACACGAATTATATTCCATCATGTAACTATATCGATAACGACGGGAGTGACTCGGTTGAATTTCAACTTTCAAACTTCCTTTCGTGTAACGTATTATAAGAGCCGGCTTAAATTCACTTCGCTCCGCAGAAACAGCCACAACAGTTAATCGTACACGAATACGTGAAATTATATTCCCAGTTAATGTGCATTACGTGCAATTATCTTATCTACATCGACATTTCACTCCTGGTTCATTATTATACACGAATAATTTTATTTCGACGATTGCGTAAAAACTTTGTATTTACGTCGCTTTATTTTTATTTCATTTCCGTAAGAATAATAAGGGCAAGTAGTAAATTTTATTTCATTCTACGTACGAAGAAACATCTAACCTAAGATACCAATTTTTTGATGTTGCACATCTAATACGCATGCGCGATCACTCGACATGTAGCTTTGGATACTAATTTGACGTCACACTCGCATACCCTATTACGCATGCGCGTCCAATGGATACGCATGCGCGATCAATGGATACGCATCGCTTCACATACCAGTTGGACGGAATTGTAGAAAAATTATGACATTTTATCTTTATTTCGTTCCAGAGTAGGGCAAGTAGTAAATTTTATATTTTGGATCTACGTATGAAAAAGTATCTAACCTTCGAATATCAATTTTTTTTCGTGTTACACTTGCATATCTAATAACCTCGCATGCGCGATCAATCGATACGCATCGCTTCACGTATCGTTTGAACGTAATTAAAGAAAAATATCGTGCTTTTTTTTCAGTGCCGCCGATGCAATTAATCTCATTTCGAGGGAAACATTGATTGCACCTTGTGCGAAACGCTTCCGCCGTGATTAATGGATCGTGATCGTGAAGGAGAGACGATGAAAATGGGTTAAGTACAATTTCGTACGTCACCCAGCGCGAGAAGATAACGAGATCCCTGTTTTGCGTGCAAAACGTACAACGCGTGTCGTCGTCCCGTTAACATTTAATGATTGTCCAGTTCCGAAATAAACTTTTGATAATCTTTGTTTCCGCGTTCTTGCGTTTTTTTTTTTTTTTACATATTTCTCGCTAAAAAAAGCCTTGTTTATTTCGATGATAAAATGTAACGATAAAAATCTCCATTTTGAATCAATCGAGTAAATTATTAATTTAAAAATGTTGTATACCCAAACAAGCCCATATATATATTTTTTTTCTTTTAATTAAAAACTTTAATCTAAAAAAAAAGTTGTTTTCTCTTATTACAATTTATTTATATTTAACGTGATTTCAAAAATTACGAAACGAAAACGCGAAACAACACTTTATAACCGAGTACTTTAATAAGAACGAACAAATAATAAATTCTTCACGTGTCTATAAATTTATTTATCGAATATATCCCTTTTTTTTTATCCATCTTAATTGGTGGAACTTTCGTTCTTACCACTTATGTATATTTATATTTATACTCCAATATATAATTTCCAGAAGGAATGAACTTTAATACAAACGCGTATAATACACAGAGATATTGTGCACGAGTGTACAAACTAGCAAAAACTCGTGATTAACGTGGAATTCCGATAATTATTACTAGATCCAGAGCTATCTTTATCGTTGACACGCTGTAATCACTGAATCTTGATCTTCCTGTTTCGCCATTTCGTTTCGATTTTCTTCGATCCTTCACAACAAACGTGCGAAACGAGGGGGGGGAGGGATTGCAGGGAGGGGGGATAGGCGCAAGTAGACGCGTTTAATCGAGAGCAAAATGAAGTTGCAAGTTGACGTGACGCGAATATCCCTCTAATCTTCTTGATTTTTACATTTTTCTTTTTTTTTTTAATATACTTTGTTTCGATGTCGCGTCACGGGGCGAGATATAGCTCCATTTACGACACAACAACAAATCGCGTGACCGTGCAAATCTATCAAATGCAATTCCTAGAGTCTTTTTTTTTTTCTTTGCAATCCCATTTTCTCACTCGAACAATGGACAACCTCTCTTCCCTTCCCTTTCTCTTTCTCGCTCGATAACGCCGCACTATCAATCACCTACCATTACTTTCTTCATTCTCTGTCTGGTTACGTCGTAAATACGGAGAATGCTTGCTACAAATTAATTATAGCCTCGAGCTATAACATTTAATCGCACGTTGCTTCCACCGTTATACGCCAGTTTAACGATTATTAAAAACTCATAATTTTAAATTATCGTCATTTTTCTCATCGTTTATTCCTCCCTTCCTCCTCCCTTCCCTCTTTCTCTTTCTTTCTAAATCTTTTCTAAACACTAAAATCATTATCGATTTTTTTCTTTTTTGATATTTACAATTAAAATAATTTCGTTTAATTTTTAATATTAAAAATAGAAGGGGGGAGGGGAGAAAAGTTTCGCGAACATTAAAAATCATTATCGATTTTTTTTCTTTTTCGTATTTTCGTAAAATGTCGTTTAATTTCGTATTAAAAATGGGAAGAGTACCAATTATCAATTTTCTTTTTTTTTTTATATTTACATATTAAAAATAGGAAAAAGTTTCGCCAACACCAAAAATGATTATGAATTTTTTTTTTTTTGATAGTTACATAAAATATCGTTTAATTTCATATTAAAAATAGAAATAGGGGGGGAGAGGGCAGAGGGAAATTTCGCGAATATCAAAAATCATTATCGATTTTTTTTCTTTTTCTTAATGTAAAATGTTCTTTAATTTTATTTTCATATTAAAAATGGGAAGAAAACCAAAAATCATTACCAATTTTCTTTTTTTTTTTTTTTATATTTACGTAAAATATCGTTTAATTTCATATTAAAAATAGGAAGAACGCCAAAAATCATTATGAATTTTCTTTTTTTTTTGATATTTATATAAAATATCGTTTAATTTCATATTAAAAATAAAAAGAGGGGGTGGGGGAAGTTTCGCGAAAAAATACCAAAAATCATTATCGATTTTTTTTTATATTTATAATTAAAATATCGTTTAATTTCATATTAAAAATAGGAAAAAGTTTCGTGAACACCAAAAATCATTATCAATTTTCTTTTTTTTTATATTTACGTAAAATATCGTTTAATTTCATATTAAAAATAGGAAGAGGGAGAGGAGGGAGAGGGAAATTTCGCGAACACCGAAAATCATTATCGATTTTTTTTTTTATATTTACAATTAAAAAAATATTTACAATTAAAAATAATTTCGTTTAATTTCATATTAAAAATAGAAAGGGGGGAGGGGAGAAAAGTTTCGCGAAAAAATACCAAAAATCATTATCGATTTTTTTTTTCATTTTGGTATCGGTATCCATTTACGTAAAATGTCGTTTAATTTCATATTAAAAATAGAAGAGGAAGGAGAGGGGGGAAAAAATTTCGCTAAAAAATACCAAAAATCATTATCGATTTTTTTTTTTATATTTACAATTAAAATATCGTTTAATTTCATATTAAAAATAGGAAGAAGTTTCCCCAACACCAAAAATCATTATCGATTTCCTTTTTCTCCATTTACCTAAAATATCGTTTAATCTCATATTAAAAATAGGAAGAAATTTCCTCAACACCAAAAATCATCATTATCAATTTTCTTCTTCTCCATTCACGTAAAATATTTAATTTCGTATTAAAAATACGAAGAAATTTCCCCAACACCAAAAATCATTATCGATTTCCTTTTTCTCCATTTACGTAAAATATCGTTTAATCTCATATTAAAAATAGGAAGAAATTTCCCCAACACCAAAAATCATTATCGATTTCCTTTTTCTCCATTTACCTAAAATATCGTTTAATCTCGTATTAAAAATAGAAAGAAATTTCCCCAACACCAAAATCATCATTATCAATTTTTCTCCATTCACGTAAAATATTTAATTTCATAAAAATACGAAGAAGTTTCCCCAACACCAAAATCATTATCGATTTCCTTTTTCTCCATTTACGTAAAATATCGTTTAATCTCGTATTAAAAATAGAAAGAAATTTCCCCAACACCTAAATCATCATTATCAATTTTTCTCCATTTACGTAAAATATTTAATTTCGTATTAAAAATACGAAGAAGAAGGGGGGAGGGGGGGCGCGCGCGCGCGAAAGAAGTTTCGCGAAATCGAAGGAATTTCAGCAGCACGCGACGAGTGGGACGAGTGCAGACCCGACAGATTCGCGTTCGAAACAGAGGGGGGGGGGAGGGGGGCGAGCGCGGACGCGCGCGCACACACACGCGGGTGAAGGTGCGTGCAGCACACGTGTCGAATACACGGACCGAGTGGCATATATACCAGTACCCATTTGAACGAACTAACAGTTTACCAGCACTGTTCGTTAACTGACTTTCTACGAATAGTTGGAAAGGCGAGGACAACGTCAACCCCTGTCAAAGACACTCGGCTCACCCGGCCAGGAAGAGGTATCGTTTCGTCTGATAAATCGTTCCTGCAAACTATAATAATCGCCACCACTTTTCAAACGTTTACTTCTGAGATTTCGAATCGTTTTTATACGACGGTTTTATTAAAATTAATTTGTGAGTTAATTTGTCGAACACGTTCGTTGTGTAACATGTTTATCGATCGATCTTTTCCTTTTTCTTCGTTTGTGAATTTTTTGTGAATTTTCTATCGATCGAATTTTTCATCTCCTCTCCAAGATTTTCGTACGATTTCCTCGACGAGAAAATTTCCCCGTTTCGTTAGATGCCAATTTTAATTGATATATAATCGGTTTAATTAAGATTAATTCACTTATTTGTGATTCTACACAAAGAACGAGAGTTATTCGATATTCATTTTCTGGATTATTAAGAAACGTGTGTGTAATATGAATTGCAAATTGACAAGTTGTCCGGTTATACACGAGTTTTCATGGAAATTTTTCGAGAAATTTCGTTGCGACACATATATTTTCAACTTGGCACGCGCCATTACTTTCCGCGCTCGATCAACCGGAATGTAATTCACACAATTTATCACGCGAGTACAAGATTTGCAACACGCATTATATAAATCCCGCCCACCTCTCCTCTATTTGCATAAACATTTGTGTATACGCGCATATATATATATCGTGTTTACTTTCTACGAGAAACTAGTTCGAAACTATTAAAAAAAAGTCCAATTTCGCGTACGTATTCGTTCCGTCGAGAGAGATCGAGAAATAAAATGCGTAAATCTTTTTTATCTTGACTCGTTGAATTTTCCGAACGATTATGCATTTTCATTTATCAAAAGAAAAAAGACGGTATCGAAAACGATATCCCATCGTTGAAAATAAAATATTCGCGGCTCGTTATGAGTTATATATTGCGATTTTTATCTACGATGCGATGATTGATCGTCCGACGGACGATCCGCTCGCGTGAGCATGATTCCACTGAGCTACGTTGAAAAAGGAGGGAAAACAAAGGAAAGTGGTGTTTGTTCGAGAAATTAAAAGAAAAAAACAAAGAAAAAGGAAACGAACGCGTTTAACTAAACTTAAACTAATACGGGAATAATAAGAGGGGGGGGGGGGGGGGATCGTAACTTTCGATAAATCATCCTTCGTGCAATTTATATAAATATATATCTGGTATAATTTATTTCAATCTCGTTTATCAACATTGTGAAGGCAAGAATTTAATAGAACAACAATACCGATAATAATCGGCATGCATTCATTATCAGATATACGTAACAAGTTTGAATTAACTATAACTTAATTTTCCTTTCGACCGTCGTTGAATTATTCAAAGAGAAAAAAAGAATTAACACGAACAATTAACACGTCTTCTGTTCGAGATTTTTTCTTTTCCATCGAAAAATTTATTTAAGAAAGATATAAATAAAGAAACGGATGAAAAAAAATTCTATTCCTATTTTTCTCTCGAAGGTTCTCTCGTCCGCTTAAATTAAACGTCGCGTAAATATCGATCGAAATGTTTCGCGAGTTCGTCCTTCTCGCGAGTCTGCTTTATCTGGGAAACGAAAGCGTGCACGGAATCCAAAGATGGGGAACTCAGTTCGGGCAGGCCCCGCTGTTGGAAAGATTTTTCTGGAGGACATTGGACTACGCTTATCCGGACGAGGCGAGCAAAACAATGGCAATGATGAAAGGGGAATACATACCGGAGAACGCGTTGCCCGTTGGTATAGAAATTTGGAGGAACAAACTCTTCGTTACCGTGCCAAGATGGCGTAACGGTAAGTCGAACGTAAACACTTTTCTTTTCAATTTACTATCTCCAAAAGTATATAATATAGTAACAATATAATAATATATGTATTATATTATTATATTATTATAATTCTTTCGAATATTTTGTATTGAAAAAAAATGTCAAAATTATTATACGAAAAAATAAAAATGGCCGCGATACGTACGATTTAAAATTCGTAAATTTACCATACTTTTTATACAAAATTTAATGTACTTTTTCCAAATATTTACAATGGTATACGATATTTGTAATTGATTTACATTTATAAAAAGAAAAATGTTGAAATTACACAAAATTAATGTTGTGTGTATATATATATATATTTACTATATTATATTATATTTCAAATATATTACGATCCTTGTAATCGATTTAAATTTACAAAAAGAAAAATGTTGAAATTACATAGAGATAAAAATGGCCGATTTAAAATTCGTAAATTTACTATACTATACTTTTGAAGAACGTATAGTAATATATATATACGAATATTTACTATAATCAAACCAGACGAGAGCGTAATATTATTATGATTATAATCGATTTACATTTACAAAAAAAAATTTTTAAAATTACACCAAGCTAATATTGTATATATATATATATTTACTATACTATACTATATTTCAAATTACTATACTTGTAATCGATTTATATTTAGAAAAAAATATGTTGAAATTACATAGAGATAAAAATGGCCGATTTAAAATTCGTAAATTTACTATACTATATTTTTGGAGAACGTATAGTAATATATACAAATATTTATTATAATCAAATCAGACAAGAGCATGGTATTACTACGATTATAATCGATTTACAAAAAAAAATTTTTAAATTACACCAAGCTAATATTGTATATATATATATATATATATATATATATATATACTATACTATACTATATTATATTTCAAATTACTATACTTGTAATCGATTTATATTTAGAAAAAAATATGTTGAAATTACATAGAGATAAAAATGGCCGATTTAAAATTCGTAAATTTACTATACTATATTTTTGGAGAACGTATAGTAATATATACTATAATATTTATATACTATAAATATTTACTATAATCAAATCAGACGAGAGCGTGGTATTACTACCATTATAATCGATTTACATTTACAAAAAAAAATTTTTAAATTATACCAAGCTAATATTGTATATATATATATATATATATATATATATATTTACTATACTATACTATATTATACTATATTTCAAATTATATATATATATATATATATATATTTACTATACTATACTATATTATACTATATTTCAAATTATATATATATATATATATATATATATATATATATACATATTTATTATACTATATTATATTTCAAATATATTACTATGCTTGTAATCGATTTCCAAGAAGAAAAATGTTGGAATACGGAGATAACGTCGCTCGATAAAAATGGCGGCGTTGCGCACGACTTGCGGGACGAGTGCGGTGATGGCGGAAACTGGCCGGTAAATAGAAGAAGATCGGGCAGCGGCCGGGCTTCAGAATCACTGTCTGGCCGGCTTCCGGCTCGCGACAAAAAGTGGCGAAAACCGCGCGAGCGGATTTCAATGGGGCATTTCTACGTCTCTGTCAACCTCCTCCGCCTCGACCCCCAAAATTTCTCCTCCCCCTTCCCCGCTCCTCCCTTCCTAGAAGGGTGAATGGGGCTCATTCACTCCTGCGCTCCTTTATTCCCCCCTCCTTCTTGTTCCTCTATTATATACCCGTTTGGCGCGAGCCAGCCCATTGTTGTTGCGTAAAATATGAAAAAAAAAAAAAAATCATTCGTTGAAATTTTTCCGTCCTTAGATTCTTACAATTTCGACAAAATTTTATCTTCCTCTATTTTTATCTCTTTTTCCTCCTTAAAATGCTCGTTATTTGAATTGTTATTTTTTTAATCGTAATTCATTCACTTTTACTTTACTTTGAAAAAAAATTCTCAAAATTTCCTCTCGCAAATTTCCCATTCCCATTCTCGAAACGCGTCAAAGGCCACCTTGGTCGGTATTGTTTTAAGGGCAATTGTTTTTTTTTTCCTTTTTACGCGACCATTGCTGCTTTTGTTCCGTTTCCATTGTTTCGCGGGATGTCAGGTTCGTTCGGGACGTGGCGAGATATTAAACGGGAAGGGGGAAGGTTATTCCGTTCGAATAAATTCCGGGCAAATTGTAAAATATTATTCACGGGGAGTCCTATGTATATATTACATATATAGAGAGAGAGAGCTAGGTGAGAGCTAGTCTGACTGGAAGCGTGATTTTGATCTGAAAATTTCGAGCATTTTTTCCAAAGTTGCACAAGAAATGTCAAACTTGTCGTCACGAATTGCACGTGCAACCTTGACCACACGCAAATGCGACGTGTCAATTTTAAAAGAATTCTACTCGAACCGCTTTCTCTTGCCCTACCCTTTTTTCACCCGTTTGCCCATAAATCGTATCAGGTACAAGTTTTGTAAAAATGTTCAACGATATAATGATATAAATAAAAATTTAGAAAGGTCAGATATCCGCTTTGTTTCTCCTTCGATCCGTCATGCATGAAGGTTTTCTTCGCGACAATACCAATGTAATTTAATTTACATTAATTTTTCTCCAGCAACGTGTACGTTTTAATTTGCTTTTGTCGCAGGAATACCAGCGACGTTGACCTACATATCGCTCGACACGAATCGAGGAGGTAGCCCAAAGCTCACTCCTTATCCCAATTGGGCGCAGAATAAAGCTGGAGCTTGCGGTAGCGCGATCACCACCGCCTACAGGTATCGTCAATTATTTTGTCGATCCAATTCAGTAAAGTATTGGCTTAGATTCAGTAAAAATATTGGCTTATTCCGAGTATTCGAAAGTACTTTTTTCGCACGAATGTAATCGTGTAATCAAGCGATTAAATAATATATATATTTAAAAAATACTTTCCGAACGACTCAATAAATATGAATCGTTACGTTTGATTGTAAGAACACGAGAACGAAACGAAAGGAGAGAAAATAAGATCTTATATCACGTATATATTCTTATAGAACAGTTGGTTCGTTCTCGCTTGAATAATGCATTTACCTATCGCTAACGAATCTGTGGGAAGATTCTCTCGCTTCCCCTCCCCCCTCCTTTGCAATACAAAAGATTTCATCGTGTTATTAGAATTTCGTTACGCGTTATAACATTATCGAATAGGTATCAAATATTAATGAGACGAGATCTGGATCTAGATTAGATCAAGAGACAAAGAGAAGGGAACAATAATCGTATTAATAATAAATTGAAACCGCGATGTCGACAATGTCTATACGATGATTCCTATTGTTCCAGAATACACGCAGATAGTTGCGATAGATTGTGGGTACTGGATACAGGTACGATAGGTATCGGAAACACAACGATACAAGCGTGTCCTTACACTCTCAACATCTTCGACCTGACCAGCGATAAACTTTTGAGACAGTACAGACTGAGGGCCGAAGACATCAACATGGCACGTATTGTTTTGATCGTAACCAGTGACGAGGAAAATTTAATTGTTACGGCTTCGCCGAAGCCACTGAACAGGACGAAAGGCATGCGCATTGCGACCCATCTCGGTGGTAGTCGCACTCGCGTCTTTCAACGCCATCTGCCACTCTCTCGTGTGTTTACATTTTTTTAGACGCAACTGTTTCGTCCTATATTATACGAGAAAATAAATTTTACGCGTATTTGCAATTATTTGAGCATAAGAGCGATAAAAAGGTAAAATTTCGATATTGATAATTAGTATAGATAATAGTAAAAATTATTGCGTAACTACCTCAGTAACAGCTAATTTATTTCTTTATTTTAAAGCTAACTCTTTGCCCTATATATCCGAATGTAAGAAAGAACACCGAACTTTATTAAATAATTCCAAAGATACAGGGATCGTTATGGGAAGAAAACGATAAAATTATCGACTCGAATGAATCATTAATTCGAAATTTTCTAATTATCGTAACTTTAAATAAGAAAATATACGAATTCTCCCGTTTAATCGACGTTCTTTTTAATCGATCTACAGAATACGTTTATCGCCAACATTGCCGTCGATTTGGGGAAAGGTGGTTGCAACGACGCGTTCGCCTACATGTCCGACGAGCTCGGATACGGATTGATCGTTTACTCGTGGGAGCAGAACAGATCTTGGAGAATAACCCACAGTTACTTCATGCCCGACCCGTTGGCCGGCGACTACAATATCGGCGGCCTGAATTTCCAATGGGGGGAGGAAGGGATTTTCGGCATGAGCTTGTCGCCCATAGCCGTCAACGGATACAGAACGTTGTTCTTCCATCCTCTCAGCAGCAGAAGAGAATTCGCTGTTTCGACGAGAATTTTAAGGGACGAGAACTTGTCGCAGAACAGTTATCACGAGTTCCAGGTTGATACATACGATTCCTTTTAAAAATTCCTCGTTTCTCGATCTCGAGAGTGTTTTTTTTCTCTTTTTTTTTTTTTCTTTTCGATTAGATTCTTCCCGAGAGGGGAGAGCTCGGCCACTGCACTGCCTCCGTTATGGACGAAAACGGCCTCCAATTTTTCAATCTGATCGACCAGAATGCGGTCGGCTGCTGGAACTCCTTGTTACCGTACTCGCCCGAGAATCAAGCGGTCGTTGCCAGACACGACGAAGCTATGATATTTCCGGCAGACGTTAAGGTAAAAATTCCATTTTTTTTTCTTCTTCTTTTTATTAGGCAAGGATGTAATACAAAAAAATCATTCTTTTTTTCCATAAGATTCTTTCAACAGATTTTTTTTTCTCCCCTAAAATCTCGTTTTCTTAAAATCTCAATTTCTTAAAATTGTTATTTTCTCTTCCAGAAATAAATTTTTTTTTCTTTTTCTTTAGATAAATCGTGGTCTATTGTGGATCATATCGGACAGAATGCCAGTTTTCTTGTTGTCAACGTTGAATTACACCGACGTGAACTTTAGAATATTGACGATGCCGGTTCGAGACGCGATCGCGGGCACAATTTGCGAGAACTCGGCCTGGGGCTTCGTTGGCAATTCCCTTTGGTGGGAGAATAATTGAAGATCATTGAGGAGAGGGGACGTGGAACGTCTCGTTTAGAAAATCGCCCGCCCTTATTATTAATTCTCTCGATTTACTCCCCCTAAATCAATTGTTATAGATCGCTATTGAATAATAATAATAAAAAATTTAATATCACGTCTACCTTTAAAACAAATTAAGAATTTCGTAACCGGCGACAATTAATTTTTCAAATTTATATATAAAATAAATTATAATAAATATTTATATAACCTGTTTCTACATTTATTTCACGATCATCTATTAAGAATAAAAACCCGACCCGAAATTCGTTCTTTTTTTTGAAATTATTATTATTAACATTATTTAATATCATTAATGTATTTTTTTTATTATCATTATTTTTAACGTTTCCTAGAAACTTTATACAACTCTATACAAATTGAAAAAAAAAATAATTTTGAAGAAGTAATGGATCTAATAATTCCTCGATTAAAAGATATTATTAGAAGTGCAAGCGATCCCATAATTGGAGATTTAAATTTCCCGCAAAATTCAATGTTTTAGAAATAATAATAAGAATGATGTTATTATTTATTTCATGATTTTTAAGCATACATTATTTTCATAATAAAAAATTCGATATACAGGATATTATAAAATTTGTTTATATTAATTATTTATCAACGAAATATTTATTTACATTCGTCCGTGTTGCGTTGAATTATTGTTGGAACGAAATGAGATCGCGTGTACACCGAGTGGCCGAGTTCTCCCGCTTTGACGGATGCTCGATCGAGCGTGTCGTAATTGCACCGATTAAACTTCTTTAACGAGCGCCTCTAATCTAAACCGTGTAAAACGGTTGCGCGAGCCAATTGGCGAAAGAGAATCGTGGAAATATCTAACGATCTTTTCAAATTTTTTTATTTAACAACGGATCGATATTTTCTTCTTCTCGGTTTTTCGAAATTTTTTTAATTCACGCTCATTGTGAATTCTTCGTCGGAGAAAAATAAAATAGATAAAATCGCGTTTCTTCTCCATTTACCGATTCTTGGAAAATTAAGCGGACACGTACGCGCGGAATGCTGCTCTCGAGGAAAACAATTTCCTCCTGTTGAGAAATTGAAAAATTTTCCGAGAATTTAAGGCCAACTTACGATTTATTTATAGGCAACAATTCAGATGTGAAAACAGTGATCGAATTAAAAATTTTGATGAATTTTTTTATTTAAAATGGAAATTCCAAAAAAATAAAAAGAAAAAGGAAAAATTATGTATGTTGGCAACAATTTTTTTTCGAGGCGTGAAAACAGTGATCGAATTGAAAAATTATTATATAAGATCGAAAGAAAAAATTATTAAAATGTGAAAACAGTGATCGAATTAGAAATTTTGACGAATTTTCTTATCTAAGATCGAAATTCGATCGAATAAAAAAAAAGGAAAAAGGAAAAACAAAAAAATTAGATATGTTGCGAGGCGTGAAAATTATGATCGAATTGAAAAATTTTTGACGAATTTCCTCATTTAAGATCGAAACTCGACCGAATAAAAAAAAAAAGAAAAAAGGAAAAATTACGTGCTTTAGAAACAATTTTTTTACGAGACATGAAAATAATGATCGAATTGAAAAATTATTGAAAAATTTTCTTATTTAAGATCGAAACTCCATCGAAAGGAAAAATTATTCAAATGTGAAAACAGTGATCAAATTAAAAATTTTGATGAATTTTCTTATTTAAAATCGAAATTCGACCGAATAAAAAAAAAAAAGAAACGAAAAAATTACGTGCGTTAGAAACAATTTTTTTTATTTAAAATCGATCAAATAAAAAGAAAAAAGAAAAAATTACGTATGTTGGCAACGATTCTTTCGCGAGGCATGAAAACAGTGATCGAATTAGAAATTTTGATGAATTTTCTTATTTAAGATCGAAACTCGACCGAATAAAAAAAAAAAAGAAAAAAGAAAAAATTACGTTGGCAACAATTCTTTTTCGAGGCGTGAAAACAGAAATCGAATTAGAAATTTTGATGAATTTCCTCATCTAAAATCGAAATTCGACCGAATAAAAAAAAAAAGAAAAAAGAAAAAATTACGTTGGCAACAATTTTTTTGCGAGGCGTGAAAATAGTGATCGTATTAGAAATTTTGATGAATTTTCTTATTTAAGATCGAAACTCCATCGAATAAAAAGAAAAAATTATACATGCAACGATTTATTGGCAAAAATTCACTTGCGAAAACAATAATCGAATTAGAAACTTTGACGAATTTAAAATCTCGACTAAAAGAAAAGAAAAAAGGAAAAATTAGGTTGGCAACGATTCTTTCGTAACGCGTGAAAACAGTGATCGAATTGAAAAATTGTTGAAGAATTTCCTTATTTAAGATCGAAACTCGACCGAATAAAAAAAAAAGAAAAAAGGAAAAATTACGTTGGCAACGATTCTTTCGCGAGGCGTGAAAACAGTGATCGAATTGAAAAATCCAATCGAACAATTTCCTTACGTAAGGACAATTCGATCAAATAGAAAAAAAAAGAAAAAAAGAAAAAAGGAAAAATTACACGCGCGTTGGCAACGTTCCTTTTGCAAGGCGTGAAAACAGTGATCGAATTGAAAAATCCAATTGAACAATTTCCTTACGTAAGGACAATTTGATCAAATAAAAAAAAAAAAAGGAAAAATTACACGCGCGTTGGCAACGTTCCTTTTGCGAGGCGTGAAAACAGTGATCGAATTGGCGTGGAATCGGGCGGCCCTGCGAGGCCAGATGGCCCGGAGTCGGCCCATTAGTTTCGCCCTTGTTTCCGATAATTTGAAGGCGACCGGCTATTCCACGCTCTGATATACGATCGGATATCGCTCTCTCCCTCCTCTCCAAATTATCCGTTTCACGCCCCCGCTTGTAAAATATGGCCACGCGTCTTCCTTCCCAAACAAAAAAACAAAAAATTCGCCCTCCTCCTACCTAATTTTTCTTCTTCCTCTTAATTTCCATTCATCCGCCGAATAATCCATTTTTATCCATTTTATCCAATTTTAAATAATATCGATTCCGACTATTACCACGTTGCGTTAAAACGAAGAATTCAAATTTTCCACGCATCTTGATTTCCAATCTCCAATAATTGAAATAAGAACGAAACGATAATGACGATAAGAAAGAAAAATCGAGACGAAATTTTACGTAAAGAAAAGAAATTTATTGAGAAAAGTTGGAATTAAGAGAAAAAAGATTCACGGGACTGGATGCTAATTTGGAAGATCGATAGATCGCAGATCGCGATACTTGGCGCCTTTAACTTTGGCGATTAGGGGGGAGGAGGGGGATACATGGTAGATCGGCGGCCGCGATAAGCGAGCGAGCGCTGTTTTCAATTTGGAAAACAGACCTTTCGCCGTTGCATATATCGTTGCCCCGATCGTGATAAAGCGGGGCCTTAATGAGCCTCCAGAGCTGTCTCGTTAACGTTTGGCCCATGCGCATATCCTTCGACCGAGCATATAGATCGAAATCTTCCCATCATTTTTCGTCCACGTTATTGTCCAATATCGGAAACCAATATGTAAGAGTGATTGTACGATAATTAAAAATATTGGCTGGAAGTGTATCGACAAGAGTATTCTTCGCAGTTAACTAGCGATCGTGGAAGAATTTTAAAAAAGGGGGGGAAAAAGGTGAAGGTAAAGGTGCAAAAGAAAGGAGGATCCAGGATTTTATCTCGGAGGTTGTTGTAAAAAAAAAAAAATTGCTAAAAAATCTTGTTGATTACAAGGTAGGTAGCAAATCTTCGGTTACAACGTCGTCGCGAAAGATCGGAGAACCCTTCCGTTAAATTTTTAAAAAAATTCTTAATATTGCGTATTACGTATCGTAAATAGTCGTTGTTAAATATTTAAAAGCACGTAAAAATTAAATTTACGTTATCTCGAGTGGATAAATTATACGACGAAATATAAATTTTTATTTTTCTACCGTGTCTTCGAAATATACATCGAAGAGGCCATTTTAATCTCTCTTATGAAAAAGAGGGAATTATCTCGAGATATAAATGGAAATTTTTTGTTCGCCGTACTATAAAATATAATGCCTCGCCCATATCTTTGATACGTTACTGAACCGATTCAACGAGACCGAAATGTGTCTTGGGTCGGAATATAAGATGGCTTCTTAGATTTCGAATCGCGGCTATCCTTTGGTTTGTTTTAAATTAACGTCTAGCCAACCACGCTCGCGGCACGCTTTAACACCTTTTTAAAAGGTGGCTGCTCACCGAGTCTCGGTTCTTCCACCGGCGCCGGTAATTACGGGTTTCGAAGATGAGCTACGTCGACATCGACGTGATTCTTATTACGAATTACTCGTAGGCCATTCTCCTACATGTATCTCGTTCTATTCTTTTTCGACACGGCTCTATGATTTTATTGCATTCCACACGTTTTTAATCTTCTAGCCTTTCACATATAAACGAACCAATTAACGTGTAAAATTTTAATGAGTCAATCTTTACGGATGACTGAATGATTGACATTTCTAAAGTTGGTAGTCATATGAAAAATGTGTAAATATTCCAAAATTTTTCAATTTATAATATTCGATGATTTCGATAATATTCTACTTTTTATTTTTTAATTTAATTTTCTAAGTTTTATAAGAAGTAATTTTTTCCGAAACATTTTTTTTTTGGTAAAAGTTTTTTACAAAATCCATATGTATAATTTTTATTTACTTCAAATTGTTAATTCTTATATTATTACGTAGATACATGTGGAATACAATTTTGACAGGAATAAATTTATCGCCCCTTATATTTATTCCCATCGATTATGCAAAGGTTTCGTTAGGTCCTCTATGTTTGAAACTAGCAAGCTTAAGAGTCTAACTTGATGATGATAACTACTATTCTTGCCGACTGAGATACAGAAAAAATGAAATTTAAATAAGATTTAATTATTTGACATGTGATAAATTTATAAATTATGATTATTGAAATATCAATTTATCAAATTGATATTTCAATAGAGAATCAAATAATTAAATCTAAAAGTTATAAAAAATCCTAATCTTAATTAATAAAATATAGAAAAATGTAAATATTACTTCGCGAACATTATAATTTTGAAAATCTAATACAATCAATCATTTCTGACAATTAAAATCTTTTATCGTATAACATGATTGAATAACCCAAAGAATAAAAATGCATACGACTCACCATTAGATGCGAAGAATTTGTACTGCTATTGTTCATAGTATAATCGAATAAACACTGACTCTAATTTCGCGAAATAAATTTATATTTAAATTTAATAGATAGATGTTCTAAAAAATTCAAAATATTATTACGAAATAAACACTGACTCTACAACGACGTATTGCACACGATCACAAAATATCAAATTTTATCGCGTCTTCTTGACATCCATATTGGAATTTTTCGCGGCTTCAAAGTTAGATCAACTAATAATTTAGAAACAAAGAAAAATAAAAATTTTGAAACAAATATATAATATATAGAATTAATCAATTAAAATACAATTTTGATTATCAATATAATCAAATTTGATTTTTGAAAAATATAACGAGACACATGAAATATTTATAACCATCAAATAAATGAATAAAAAAAAAATTTATCACCAAAAAATTCCCAATTATAATAAGAAACACATAATTAAATGAAATAATAAAGAATAACTATGAAAATAAATACTACGCAATAACTAAAGCATACCTCAAGAAAAAATGACACGTCTAAACTTCACGATTATCAATATTACAATATCTCGCGCTGCGAATTCGATTATTGAATTATAAATTAGAGATATATTCGATAATTCGATAATAGAAAAGCTAACCCTCAATTTTCTAAAAAAGCTGTATTATAAGTAATATTATTTTTATTGTCTCAAGCATAACCACAAACGAATAACAGAGATGAATTTATGAACAACAAACACAATTAAATAAACGCATTTCGAATAAAATCGAAAAATCCTCGTAATCATCATGCTTATTGTACATTTAAAAAATAAACCAGTCGTGTATATGAAAAAATATACGACTTACCGTTCGTAAATAACATCATGGCGACAAATTCTCGTTGATATATAATGGTAAATTATATCGACACTCGGAAATAAAACACGTGAGATTGCCGCTATATTTATTTTCGTAAATAAACTTACTTAAAACACTCACGAACAAAAACTGTACAAAATCTTAGCGAAATTCATACGTAATTTTAAATTATACGCAAAACGGAACACAAGTAATTTAACTACGTCGAAACAGTACAACGATGGAAACGAAACTAACTTGTAAACTCTCCCCACCTGGTAATCGTAGCTCGGCGGACAAAGTCGAGCGTCGAAACAAATATATCGATAACGATATAAATAATTGTCTTTCGAACGATATAAATAATCGATTCCAAACAAATATTTAAATATCAAATATTTTAATGTTAATAACTTATAATTTATAATAAATAATATTTATAATCTATAATATTATAATTTAATAAAATTATTTATATAATTTAATAAATTTTATATTTATAATTTATAATATTCTATTAATACTTTCTATTAATATCAATTTTTTAATAATTATTGATGTTATGTCCGTATAATATCCGACAATGGCAAGATTTAAACAGAAATTTAATTTCAATTCCAACCATTACTAACGTTGAGATCTTATTCTAACCGGAATCGGTAAAAATATTAAGGCTTACGAAACTGCTTGAACTATACATGTAATACAAAAATGCATTGGATAATCAATCTATGTTATATCTACTCTGTGACTGAAATATCAATTTGTTGATAATTTCTATAGTGTGTGCTATATTATCTATACAAAGGTAAAAATATTACGATGTAACGTGTACGAATAGCTGACCACGGACAAGGTATCATCTGTGATTTGACATTTCTGTCAAAAAATTTTATTCTTACACACTCGTCAACACAGATGCGAGAACAATATTTAAAAAGTTTTATTTAAAAATGTTTATAAAAAGATAACATTGGACAAAATGAATAAAAATATGAATTCGCCATCTAAACTTACGGAGTTCGCTCCGTTAAGTCCCGAAGAAAGTCAACCTGGTGTGGCTTCTTTATTTTCGAAATTTTTTAATTTCACTAAAGGTAAAATCTTTTGTTTATTGTATTTCATTTTATTTTTTTAAATATAAAATGTAATATATTTTAAAATCTAATTTATTTTATGTCGTCAAAGTATAGAAATTAATGATAAATTTATATATAACGTATGTATATATTTATATATATATCATGTAATTTTTAGGATCACAAAATGTTGATGATTCTACAATCTCTTCTACGAATGAAGAACAAAGCTCATCCGATTCTGAATCTTGGAAACAATCAGAAAGTACAGAAAAATCACCTGAAGATGACAATTCAAGTATGATGAACTTTCCATTAGATTCTTGTGAAGGCAGAAGCTTACCAAATGTATTAAAACGTATTAGTAATATTGTAGCTTTAAAAAGTAATGTAAGTTATTTTTCACATGTTATATATATTAAGAAATATAAATTATTTAAAATAATAATGATATTAATTTAATTTAGAACTTACGTTCATACAAAGATTCTCAATTGAGAAGTTATTGGATGCCAGATAGTGTAAGCAAACAATGTTATGAATGTGGTGAACGATTTACAACATTTCGCAGAAGACATCATTGTCGTGTTTGTGGTCAAATATTTTGCTCAAAATGTTGTTCTGATCAGATACCTGGAAAAATTATGGGATGCACTGGTATAAATATAAATAATAAATGAATAATTTCATTAATTAATTTGTAAGTTTAATTAGTAACAAACTTTTTATAATAGGTGATCTCAGAGTTTGTACATATTGCTGTAAAGTAGTTTTATCTTATTTGCAATCATCTGATATGAGAAGTGATCTATCAGCAGATTTAAAAGCATTGCAAGAAGATCTTCAAGTTAAATATGGAAATAATTTACCACCTATTTCTCAAAAAAGTACAAATGAATCGATACAGGATGAAACTTCAATCTGTAGAAAACCAAGTGTAGGATATATGGAAGAAAAATATGCTATTGGACGGTATTAAATTTTATTTGTTTTATTTTTATAATTAAGTGTTAATAATTTATTATAATTTAGAGATTGATAAAATATATAGTTATCCTATAAATATATTTTTTCAGACCAACAACTAGTTATTTAACATCTCACGAACGTTCTATTGTTTTACAAAACTCAGCATCTTTAAGGATGATTTATGAAGAGCTATTTAGATCTAGTCAAGCAATTCTTTTACAAACGCACAGGATTAGATTGAAAAGTTACCACAATTGTTTTTTAGCTAATGAACTAGTAAATTGGATGATTGCACAAAATAAGGCAGCTACTCGGTATAAATAAAACAAATTTAAAAAATATATATATACAAAAATATTAAAATACAATATTTTACAGCATACAAGCTACTGCTATAGGACAAGCATTGCTGGAAGCAGGTTTTATAGAACCAGTACTTGCTGATAATGAATTCAGTGATACAGCAGCTGTATTTAAACCAGTAAAATTATCTAATATGCAAAGTACTGATTTATTAACTGAAACTCAAAATACTTGTGATGCTCAGGAACCTGCATGGGTAAAAACGATTCCACAACACGATTCAACTACTGGTAATATATAAAATATTTCTATAAACTAATTCATAGAAATAAAATACGAAAATACAAAAATTACAAATATATACGGAAATATAATTTTAGATTCAGAAAGTGAAACTAAACCTTCAAATTCAATGCAACAAACAGCTGGTCGTTTACCATCTTCTAGTTCAAGTTTTTATTTAGATTTAAATTTAGAAGCATCTACTGTTACATTAAAAAGGCCTACATCAGAAGATTTGACTACAATTTCCGTAGATAGTAGTGATGGTATAATTGAACAAAAAGAAGTCACAGTAAAATCACATAAATGTAATTTTAAAATTGCTGATGATCTTTTAAATGATAATGATACACTACAGGTACAAGAGTTTAAAGAAAAAAATGGTTGGCATAAACCAACGAATCTTCGAACTGCGTTTGGAGAACTTCATGCATATGAAAGTTTAATGTAAGTTATTATATATAAATAAATAATATATATGTATTATATATTATATTAATATATATTTATTTAAATTTATTTAAATATAGATCTGCATTCAAGCAACACGAAGATTCGTTAATTAAACAACTTCTTAATAAAGAAGGTTTATCGCAAAATTGGTCAGAAGTAATACTTCCTATTGCTCATCAAATTATTGATTATGTTAGACCAGATTTAAATCATAATGTCGATGATTTAGATATTCGGCAATACGTGCAAATAAAAAAATGTTCAGGTGGAAATAGAGATGATTGCGAGATTGTATCTGGTGTAGTTTGTACAAAAAATGTTGCACATAGAGGAATGAATGCAATGATAGCTCATCCAAAAATTTTATTGCTTCAATGTGGATTAATGTATCAACGCGTAGAGGGAAAATTATTAAGTTTAGAACCTGTGATGTTACAAGTATGAAGAAAAATTTAACAATGTTCTAATTTTTTCAGTACAATAAATATTTTTTTTTATTTATAGGAAAATGAATATTTAGGACATACAGTTGCTAGAATCACCGCTCTTGGTCCAGATGTTGTACTGGTACATCGTTCTGTATCAAGATTAGCACAAGATAGACTTAGAGAATGTGGAGTAACACTTGTTTTAAATGTTAAACTTAGTGTGCTTGAAAGAATTGCACGATGCACAGGTGCTAATATCGTAAATACTATTGATGCGCATATAAGCGCTAGATATATGCTTGGTACATGTAAAAAATTTTATTTGCGAAATTTTTCAAACGAAAAAAGTGAGTAATGAAAAATTTAATTTTCTGAATTTTTTATTTTAACGAAATAAAACTGATTATTTTTTTTTTTTCCAGATGGTATCAAAACATTAATGTATTTTGAGGGATGTGCAAATCCACATCTTGGAGCTACGATCTTATTACGAGGCGGTTCTCAAGCAGAATTAAAAAAAGTAAAAAATGTTACTTCAATGATGATATTTGCTACTTATTCTTGGCGACTTGAAAAATCATTTCTTATGGATGAATTTGCAAAACCCCCATCTTCTAAGGATAATCCATTTTTGGATGAAACATCGTTCAAAGATTTCAAAAACTTTCAACAAACCAATAATATATTGCATACTAAATCTAACGATGGAAATGATTTATTATTAATTCATAATAAAGACTATTCAGATAGTACAGAAATTTTAAAAATATCAGAAGTTCAAGAAGATTCTAAAAATCTATTAAATTATTCTGAATGTATAGAAATAGAACTTTCAGAAAATGGAAGTTCATCGATAAAAGATATAGCTTTATATCATAATGAAAATATGTTAACTTCAGATTCTGTTAAACAAATATCTTCAATATTATCTGAAGATGTTGATCCTTATGATACTTTAAAATTATTTAAATCTAAAACAAAATCTTCTGTACTTGATGAAAAAGGTGCAGGAGATTATATAATAAATAAATCAAATAATGATAATTTAAATAATAGTTCTGATCTTGACACAGAAGACAAAGAAGATCCAAATAGTACTATGGAATTATTTGGGAGTAAGATTAATAGAAAAGTCAATCAAAATATCAAAGAAGAAGTTGAAAAATCAAAGATAAAAGATAAAATCATTTCAGAAGAAAAACGTATATATGGCGAATCTATTAGTGATCATAGTGATCCTTTACATCAATATTTAAATGAAAATGAGGAAGATGTTTTTAGTCAAACTAGTCCAAATGGTCAACATTTGAGCGTAGCTGATTTACCATTATTAAATAAATTTAAGAAAGCATTGGAAGGTACTATATTAAGTATTTCACCTTATTTAAAATTTTCTATACCTTATTTAGAAACTGAAACAGGAAGGAATTGTATATTACGAAGCTTTTTCCCAAGAGAAATCTTTTATTCCATACAGTTCGTAGATAAAATAAAAGAGATTAAAACGAATAACGTATCTGTAGAGCAATCTGTAACTGAAAATCCACTAATGAAATTAAAATTAAAACCGCAACATCCATTCGTTCAAGCAAAATTAACTACAGACGTAGATAGTCGAGAGGTGCAAGCTTTATTAGCCAATTTTAGAGCATGCGGTAGTCGATTATATCCAACCAATAATGTTTTGTCAGATAAACAAATTTTAATGCAATCAGAGGTAAATGAACAATCTCCAATGTGGCCCGATTGCTTAGATCCTACCAGTCATCAACGTTTATCTGTATTATTTTGTAGTTTTTCTCATACTGGTAACAATGACACACCAGCGTTTTGTGTAAATCCTTGGGTAGTTAATATGGACTTATACGGAAGGAATGATATCGCTCTTGGACGTTTCTTAGAACGTTATTGTTTAACATCTGAATACAAATGCCCTGCTCAAGCATGTCGAGCACAGATTGCTCATCATGTTCGACGATTCGCACATGACGGTGGATGCATACATATTAGTTTAAGTGAAATGAGCTCTGAACCGTTTTCTCAAGAAAATACGAATCAAATTTTAATGTGGAGCAAATGTATGAAATGTAAAAGTGTATCACCCGTAGTACCAATGTCTGATGATACTTGGTCTTTGTCTTTTGCAAAATACTTGGAATTACGTTTTCATGGAAATGCATATACTAGACGTGGTACAGACACTTGTCAACACTCGCTTCATCATGATCATTATCAGTATTTCACAAAAAAAAATATGCTGGCTGTGTTTAAATATACAAAAATATCTCAGTGGGAAATTTCATTACCGCCTCCTTTAATAAATATCATGTATGATCCGAAGCAGCATGCAGATGTGATAGAAGAAATGAAAAGTTTAGCATTAAAGGGAGATGAAGTGTTCTCCTGTATACGAGAAAAATTAACAACTTTACAAACAGATATGGATATTTTAAATGCTGCTAAACAGCAATTAACAAAAGATCAGCAATATTTCAAAAACAAAATAGAAGAAATACAATTAAAATTAACGTCTCCCACTTTGGAAAATAAAAAACTTGAAGGAAAGGTATCCGAGAAACAAGTTCAAGCCTTGATGTTTAGAATTGAAGATGGAATAGTAATTCTTAAACGATTGATATCAGAAGTTGTATACACTTGGAATGCAAAAATTTTAGAAATGTCTGTTAAAAAGAAAGATGAAAGACCAAGGCGATTTACTGAACGATCATTAACGACTGGAAGTAACAGCATTATCGATACAGATGGATACATAACGGAAGACACTGCATCAGAATCACAATTAGAAGATTTAAGTCCTATGTCAGCAGATTATAATGCTATAGATGCAATTGCTGCAGTACAAAATGATTTACAAGGGACAGAAGGCATAGAAAATTCAGACAATGAAATTTTAGAAAGTAATCCTGAAGACATTGTTGTTGTCCAAGGTTCTCCAAAAATGCATCAGAGATCACATTCTGACGTTTTACCCATCACTTTTGATGATATGCCAGATAAGAAGAAAAAGAAAAAAACTATTTTGTCACAATTATTGCCTTCTGTTCCTGTTACGCAACCAATACCAAATCCTTTAGGAACTTTGGAACATCATTTACTTCCTCTTGGGTTTGTTAATTATATTAAAACTTTTCTGTGTATGTGATATATTAGAGATAATTATATGTAATCAATTGATATACTAAGATATTTTTTGTTTTACAGATCAGTTGTACCTATAGTAGTATATGAAACAGAACCATCATCTATAATTGCATATGCATTAGATTCGCATGATTATAAACATGCACTTCATGAATTAACGCGTACCGTAAAAGGTCCGGATTTAAATCCCAGTCCTTTGAACAAACGTAAATTTCCCGAAAATAAGGAAAATTTTCCCGATGTCACACAATCTGGAGAGTTTAAGCGACCGTCCGTTTTGTCATTTTTCCGAGGAAATAGTCCAAATCCTACAAGTCCATTAGATTCCGATAAAAGCATTTCAAATATGGATTCTTGCATACAAAATCCATCAGTGACTACAGAAACTGATGAAGACAAGAAAATAACAAAGCAACAGAATTACATTGAAGTTCAATTTAATGATGTGACGACAAATTTCTATTGCAGAATATATTTTGCTGCGCAATTTGCTGCTTTTAGAGAAAATGTTTTACCGTGTGGAGAAGATGGTTTTACAAGAAGTTTAAGTCGTAGTGTACAATGGGCTGCAAGAGGTGGCAAAAGTGGAAGTACTTTCTGTAAAACTCGAGGTATCAAATTGTATGAATATATGTTTACATATATGTAATGAATTATGAATATCAAAATGAAATTTCTAATTTATTATTTATGTATAATTTGTCAACACATTTTTTGTTGCAGATGACAGGTTTATCATAAAAGAGATGTCTAGATTAGAAATGCAAATATTTCTTGAATTTGCACCAAATTATTTCTCTTATATGGAAAAGTGTCAACAAACTAAGCAACCAACATTGTTGGGAAAGATAGTCGGTGTTTATAGAGTATCTTTCAAGAATAATACAACAAATGCAGCGCTTCGAACTAGCGTATTAGTTATGGAAAATTTATTTTACAAGAGAGCAATAACGGATAAATTTGATTTAAAGGGATCGGTAAGAAATCGGCTAGTAAATCCCGATGATATGTGTCACGAAGGAGAACTTGTATTACTCGATGAAAATTTATTAAACAGTAAGCGTTATATTATATATAATTATTAATAATTTTTTATATAAAAACTTGTGAATTAAATAATATAAGATATATATTTTTAGTGAGTTGTGATTCACCGCTCTATATTAGATCACATTCCAAAGCAGTTTTAAATAAAGCCATTGAACAAGATACTAAATTTCTGGCTGATAATTCTGTAATGGATTATTCATTATTAGTTGGTTTAGAACCAAACTCGGATGAACTCGTTTTAGGTATAATAGGTAAGTTTAGAAAATTATATTTTTAGATGTAGATAAAGATATTTATATATATATATATATATGTATATTATATAATTATAGATTATATAAGGACGTTTACTTGGGATAAAAAGTTAGAAACAATGGTGAAGAAATCAGGTATATTAGGTGGCCAGGGAAAATTGCCAACAATAATATCACCTGAAGAATATAGAGCTCGTTTTATAGCTGCTATGCACCGATATTTCTTACCAGTACCAGACAGATGGTCTGGTTTAGGAAGAGGTGTAGAAACATAAAAAAAAATAATGACTTCTAAATAGTGAGATTTTCAATTTTTTTACAAATACTATGTACTAAATATATTGTATATATATATATCACTCATTTCTATAATCACTGATATAAATAACGTAACAAGCAGTGTTGCATATAGAGATACGAAATTGTACATTAATATTTTATGAAATTATTACTAATTGACATTATGATATTTTTTTGTAATGTGATAAAAATAAGTCATTTTTATTATAACAGAAAGCCTCATTGCATAGATTTAAAATCGTAATTTATGTAGCAATGCAAACATTCAAATCACATCGCTTGTATATCACACTCATTATTGATCATTTTATTACATGTGTATATATATATATGTTAATACCGAAATTTACAAGCGAATTGTTTCCTTTCAAATCTCAAGTACAAAGGGTATATATTCACGCATATGAATAAGAAGAATTACATAAAATTACATAAAAGTCTATGAAAGCACCATTATTAATGTTTTATTTAAATCATTTTTTTTCAAAATTATGTACATAAACATTATTTATTATTATTGATAGTCAAATATAAACAATAATAATAATAATAATAATAATAGCTTTAACATAATAGTATTTTCATAATTTGTTTAGATCAGTGTTCTAAAATTTCTATATATATATAATTAATATGAATAACATTTTTCTAAAAATATCATGTCACGCCGGTACAAATTTTAATACATCATACATATTTCATGATCAGGTCACAAAAACAAAATATAACATATAAACTATAACATATCACGGGACACTGATCTATACGTTACAAACACAAAAAAGACATTAAAGCGTATACCTTACAGAAAAACGTTTCATCATACTCAATTTTCATATAACATCATTTCTATCTGTATTTACACAAAATGAATGCACAGTGATGAAGCTGCAGCGAAACTCGAAAACTTGAACTATTCCATCTTTGAAAATTTGATTATATATACTGATCATAATATATCTCTTTTTTTCTTTCTTTCGAGACTGATTTTTATCATTTATCAATTGCAATGAAAATCTGCAACTTTCTAAATACATTTTAAGTTTATGCTATAATATGCTTCTTATTCAAAATAATAATAATAAAATGTCTTTCATTTGTTTGAAACTAAGCATGAATCAAATATATTGACGTGTCATGAAAAATAAATATAGATTATTTTGCGAGAAAGATCGTCGAATCGAAAATGAAAATACAAGCTTCAGGTGTTGTATACATCATCGATTGTCGATGAGCGTATAAAAGAAATGAATGGAAAACAGTTTTTATTATTATATACTGGTTAGGTAAATTACAATTAAGCTGTTGTATAAGAATTTCTGCGAATAATACGAAATCTATGATTAGAAATCATCATTTACACGAAGTGAAGAAGTACGAAATCTCTATTTGTTTTCTCTATGTGTATAAATTGAATTGACGATGAAACAGCTCAGCTATATATGGCTCCACTGCTTTTTTTTTTCCTCTCTGTAGAAAAAAAATGACCTACACTGGATACTATCTGAGCAGCAAGTGTGATTTTTCTCAAGTGATGAATGATCTCTAAAAAAAAATGTAGTATTAGTTATAGTTCTTCGAAAATCACTTTACATAAATACTTATATAGTGGACATTACATAATCGGTAAATTTCTTTTTACAATTTTTTACATAATAATTCATCATAATTTCGCATTCATCATAATAGCCTCGTATCATTTTATCCATTACTCGTTTCGCGTTGAGCATGAACAATTTTTTTTTGTTTTTTGTTTTTTTTTTTTTGTTTTTTTTTTTTCTTTTTTTTGCCTTTTATTTTAGACTTATATACCTTTATTATTATTATCATTACAAAACAGTGCCGACAAAATCAGATTTTATACAAAATCACTGGATCAATAGTCATCGATAATAATAATCATCAGATTGTCATCAAAAATAACAGATGACAAGAAATACGAGTATAATATTTTTTTTTTTTTTTCAACATTTTCGCGATTGAAACTAAAAAAATCGAATTATTACATTGATCATGTCCTTCAATTGTGAAGAAAGAGAGAGAGAGAGAGAGAGAAAGGAAAAAAAAAAAAGAAAGAAAAAAAAAATAACTAAAATTCATATCTAAGCTATCTAAATGCTATCCAGTGTCGGCAATTTTTTGTACTATGGTGTGGAAGTGATATTCGATTTCTCATTGACTTGAGCGGGTCATCGTTGAACCGCAAATGTTTTTTTTTTCCTATCTAGCCGCGAGTTCCGTAGATCGAGAAACAACAAGGAAGATACCCGGGACGGTGGAGGAGAGCTTCTCGCTACTCGTTTACAACAAGCGGCATTATTTTCTGGACGCATACTAATTTCATAAACGCTAAGGAGAGTATCGCTGTCTTTCATTTAACCATAGGAACTACCGTCCCAGAAGTACAGTTTTTTTCAAAAAGGAGACAGAGAGAGAGAGAGATAGAGAGATAGAGAGAGAGAGAAAAAAGAAATAATCTCTTTGCAAACTTCTTCCTCTTTCTTGCGTTCTTCTTTTCTCTTCTTTTTTTTTCCTTTTTTCCTTTTTTCTTTTTTTTTTTCTTTTTTCTCTTTTTTTACGTGTGTTATCACTCAGAATAATCGAATGGAAGAGAAGACAAGAGCTTTTTTTTTCCCCTTTTTTCAACAGGCTCGATCGTCTTGCGTTTTTTCAAATATTACAACACAATATCAAAGAATATAACAAGAATAAACAACAGAGGATCCGTTTTTTTTTTTTTTTTTTTTACTCTACTTCTAGAAATTCGTATTATACCGCGTTTTATTTATATATTATAGTTGAAAGATGGAGGATCTCCCATTCTCTACGGAGAGATCTCTCGTTTCTTCTAGGTGCACGTCTAAATAATATTAATATTATTCGAATTTTCCTCCGTGCACTCGCAACGTTTTTTTTTTTTTTTATTATTATTTTATTATTATTTTTTTTTCCAGAAAAATCTTGCGTCCTTTTTCTCTAGGGATACGGAGGAGGAGATACGAGCGTGTGAATCTCGGCTAATAATCGCTCTTGCGGTTACACAGCGTATAATCCTGGGGAGCCAGTCGATCTTTTATAAACCATGCTTCCTGTTTTTAAACACCGTTTACATGCACATCGCGCGGCCACGGGATATCTTAACACACGGGGCCGCCGAAGTCACGAGTTTCTTTTATCTCTGCGGTTCGCCTAGGCCCAATTGTTGACTCTGCGCTTGCTGTTGCGCATTCCCTGTCACGCTACACCGTCCTCCATGGTGTTGTGGCGCCATCCCGATCTGCATCGAATTCTGATGCAATCCATTTTGACTTGGCGACATTCCTGCAATAAATGAAACCAAATTAATTTACATACATACATACATACACGCATAAATGGGACGTGAAGAAGAGACGTAAAGTAGTTAATTATAAAAATAACAAAGATTTGCGACACACATAAGAATGCGTCTTTACATTTTTATGAACATTTTTGAACGGTGTTGTATACAGAAATAATTCTCTGCTGGAAAAGAAAATTAATTCGTTTGAATTAATTAGAGAGAGAATTTTTTAAAAATTGTACGAAAATATTTTTTTTTTATTGAGTACTTACCCGAAGGAGTTTTGTCGCCCGCGGACATTTTGGAAAACGCTAAAAGTGCATCGGGGAAATTTGGTGGTGTAGCCGGTGTATTGCATGGAGTGATCTATAAAAGAAATATGTTTTTATAAGTGATTGCAAGGTACTTAAGGCATAATAAGAATCGATTTTATTGTTTTTTTTAAATGAATTTATATATGTTTATATTTCTGAATATTGCAATTATTTAGGTCGAGACTATAGGACGCGTGTCTATATAGTCGTAAACATAGATTCTTCGTTTTGAAGATCGATACTTACATCAACCTCCTTTTCATGTTTGACTTTAAAACCTACGAGAATATACGATGTTTAACGCAACGATTAAGAATAGTATTTTGTATTGCTTACATTTCATTACGCAAGAGTTAAATATCAATTAACAGCTATAAAAAAAAAAGAACACCTACGTGATTGTTAACTTTTTAACATTGTCGATGTTTTCATTAAATATTTTTTTCATATATGTTGCTTCGAAAAAATTTTACAAAAAGATTATATTTATTTAAGGAGATTTTAATATTTAAATTCATTAAGGAAAGAAAATATTTTCAATCGTTTTATCAATCGTTATATATTTACCGTGAAAATTTCTAACCTCAATTATGTAATATTCCTTCTATCGATTGTGAATATTTCTAACCTCAATTATATAATAATTCTTGTAATCAATATATACATACGTGTGTAAAAGTATTTAATTCTCTCGCTAATATTAATTATCTTAGACAAATTCTACGATGGATAATTATGTAATACATTATGTTTATGAAGTATTACAACATTTCATTCATTTCACCGAGGCAATTATGTATTTTCCGATGGATAGGAAATTATCAGGGAAGAGTTACGCTTGTTTCCTGCTTGTCTGTCTCGGAAATACGGAACAAGACATTGGTTTGTCTATAAAGCTAAAAATATCCAACGAATGTTTTACGTAAGCCGCAATGAAGCGACACACATCTATGGTAGGCGGGTGAAAAGAGAACAACAAAAGTAGCTTTCTGTGAGTAAGAACTCTACTCGTCAGTTGTTAAGGTCATTGAACCTTTGGCTCCTGAATGTGATGTCAGCGTACCAGGTGGACAGAAAGCAACAATATAAGATGCACATGTGTGTTCTTGTGTTCTTCGATGGACTGTCGATTAGCTATATATAAATAAATAAAGAAAGTGCGAATCAAAATTTTGTTTCTTTGTAATTTTAAAATTTTTTTTTTTTAAAATGTTAAACGTGTATGCAAATAAAGATAATTGTAATATATGCAAAAAAATGGATTATAAATTTTGTTAATAAATATTTAGAAATATTATTGATAATATTATAATAACATGTAAATTAAATTCAAATTTACAATTTAATTCAAATTTATTAACCATTTGAAAATATGGAAAACGCATAGACACAAATTACTAATCTAAATGACATAACTGATGATAAGAAAAGTAAATCCTAAAATCTTATCTCTAAAATGTAAAATGATGAAACGTTTATGAAAACACATGTTCATGTATTTATGTATGTAAAGAAATAAATAAAATTCAATTAATCGACATTTTGTCACTACTCGAGTCAAATGTATACATATTTATTATTAATTGCGAAATTCATTTCGATTCTTATTCACCATTTATATAATATATTAAATATAAGTATAATAAAATAATCAGAAACATTAATTATTTACCACCAATTAATTATTTGAACGCGTACAATTGTTCATAGTGCAATGATGCAATGTTTACAACTGACTGGAGTAGTAGCATAATGGCTTCCCAAAGGACGTTATACTTCGACACAACATATATGTATATACATTGGAAAAGAAAGTAAAGTAAAAATGGTCAGAGAAATCTAGGATTTTGCCCTCAGATTTGAACGTTGTTCGTCCAATGTTGAGCCAAGATTTGGCACACAGTTTATCGGAATGCCTCCGACCGAGAATAGTAACACACCTAGCAACTGTCTGCTGACAGTGGTTCTCTGCCTTTCATATCGTTTTGAAATTTATTAGTGAAGTTCACAGTGAAAAGAAGAACGCTCTCGATAGTTACAACTCGATCTCTCGTATAAGAAACGAGTGGTCGCGCCGAGTATCGATAAGCTATAGTTAACTCGATATATAAATACGATTTATCGATAATATCGATAAAATGTGAAATATATACAATAGAAGATAACTAACACAAAATACAATAATAAAAATCGATAAAATTTGGATTGTATTTTATTTATTTTTGTTTTGATAATATAGACAAGGAATATTTTAATTCTTAATTAGTATTTAATTAATACTTTTTTATTGTCAATTGTGAAGAATTCTTTTTAATTTTAGAATAAAATTTATCGAAAACAAACATTTTTTATTTTATTTTGTATTAATTGTATTATGTCTAAATTATTTAAATAAATATTTATATCGCCGTTTTCTTTACTAATTGGTAAATTATGATGCATTTGAAATACATTCATTGAATCTATTAAATATGTAAAAGGTCTTAAAAAATTTCCATCTAATATTTAAAATCAAAATAAACTATTTTTGTATTCAAATATTTTTTAAAAATAACACATAAGAATTATGAATAAATTTAGAAAACAAAAAAGTACTTTTTAATCGAAACTTTTATCAGAAAAGAAGTTACTTCACTTTTAATATTTTCTTCTGTTTCATAATCTATGTTTGTATATTTGCAGAGAACTTATAGACTTGAAAACATTATTAGAAACCTCTCGTTTAGATAAGCTTTCAACATTTTATCGATTATTATTGAAGAAAAACAAACTAATAATAAAAATGAACGAGGGAAATGAAAGAAATATAACTTTTTGTATCCCGTGTGAGAACATAACCTCAACACGATTTCGTTTCAGAAATTAGGATTCAATAAATTTTTGATTTAAATTCCTGGACGGCTCTTATACAATCATAAGAATCATAAGAAAAATGAAATTTTAATCTCTGGAGAAACAGAAAAGTTAACAAGGAAGAGCTCATTCTGCTGAATCAACGTGTTCATGCCACATAATTTTATGAGTTTTTTAATTAAGTCAAATACTCGGTTGCCATGCTGCAAATGACAGCAACAGACTGTGAAATTAATACGATTCCTCATTTACCATTTGAATTGACTTTCATAATTAAGTTAAATAATAAATATAAAATATGGAAATATATAAACGTAAATAGAAATATAAAATAGATTTATCTTTATCCTCTACGCTATATATACTATACAATTGTAAGTGTAGTGTACTAGTAATTCTTTGCAAAAAAAAAAAAAAAAAAAAAAAAAAAAAATCATCGTTAATCTCGATTGTTCCAAGTACAATGTAATTCTAATTGTCAACGCCAAACAACTGCAATTTCTAATCTTTGTAAACGATCTCGAAGAATTCTTAGCGCATGAGAGTATGCCAGAAGGCATATGAAAATAGACCGCCAAACATTGTTATTATTTTCATACAATTATACAAGTCCTCTGTGAATCGCGCCAGCAGAATATTATCAAATATAATGCGTTCGTCTTGATGATTCATGTCGCTTGTAACCAAGCAACCACTGCGAATCCGCAAAGAAACGAAATCCTGTAAAGGTTATTTTCGTACGTGTAATTCTACAATATAGATGTTCCTTTTGCTTATTCGACTATGCATTTGTATAGAATACGAGCGTAATGATGACGTTGTATTTTTCCTGGAAATACACTTGACACTGATTTCATTATTAAAATAGGATATTTGCTTAGTTTACTAGTTAATTCTATTTTTTTTTTCTACAATCAAGAAAATTATAATTATGTAACGATTTTATAATCAGAATATTTAAAAATTTTTTAATCATCATATTTTACAAATTTTAAAATATTTAAAATATCTTTTAAAAATTTTATTACATATATTTTAACTTTCAATAACTTCTTTTTAACGTAACTATTATTTTTTGTTTTATTAGGTTAGGTTAGGTTATAGGTATATTTTTTAATCATCATATTTTACAAATTTTAAAATACTTAAAATTTAAAATATCTTTTAAAAATTTTATTACATATATTTTAACTTTCAATAACTTCTTTTTAATGTAACAATTATTTTTTGTTTTCGAATTTAATAATTTCTCATTTGCAAAATATTAGAAAATATTATCAACAAATTTTATTAGGTTAGGTTAGATTATAGGTATATTTTTTAATCATCATATTTTACAAATTATATATATATTACAAATTTTAAAATATTTAAAATTTAAAGTATCTTTTAAAAATTTTATTACATATATTTTAACTTTCAACAATTTCTTTTTAATGTAACTATTATTTTTTGTTTTCGAATTTAATAATTTCTCATTTGCAAAATATTAGAACATTTTATCAACAAATTTTATTAGATTAGGTTATAGGTATATTTTTTAATCATCATATTTTACAAATTTTAAAATATTTAAAATTTAAAATATCTTTTAAAAAATTTATTACATATATTTCAATAACTTTTTTTTAATGTAACTATTATTTTTTGTTTTCGAATTTAATAATTTCTCATTTGCAAAATATTAGAACATTTTATCAACAAATTTTATTAGGTTAGGTTATAGGTATATTTTTTAATGATCATATTTTACAAATTTTAAAATATTTAAAATTTAAAATATCTTTAAAAATTTTATCACATATATTTTAACTTTTAATAACTTCTTTTTAATGTAACTATTATTTTTTGTTTTCAAATTTAATAATTTCTTATTTGTAAAATTTTAGAACATTTTATCAACAAATTTTATTAGATTATAGGTATATTTTTTAATCATCATATTTTACAAATTTTAAAATATTTAAAATTTAAAATATCTTTTAAAAATTTTATTACATATATTTTAACTTTCAATAACTTCTTTTTAATGTAACTATTATTTTTTGTTTTATTAGGTTAGGTTAGGTTATTTTTTTAGGTATATTTTTTAATCATCATATTTTACAAATTTTAAAATACTTAAAATTTAAAATATCTTTTAAAAATTTTATTATATATATTTTAACTTTCAATAACTTCTTTTTAATGTTTTAAACTATTATTTTTTGTTTTCTAATTTAATAATTTCTCATTTGCAAAATATTTTAACAACAAATTTTATTAGGTTAGGTTAGATTATAGGTATATTTTTTAATCATCATATTTTACAAATTTTAAAATATTTAAAAAATCTTTTAAAAATTTTATTAGGTTAGGTAATAGGTTATAGGTAATTTTTTAATCATCATATTTTACAAATTTTAAAATATTTAAAATATCTTTTAAAAATTTTATTACATATATTTTAACTTTCAATAACTTCTTTTTAACTATTATTTTTTGTTTTCGATTTAATAATTTCTCATTTGCAGAACATTATCAATTTTATTAGGTTAGGTTAAGTTAGCGTAAGCGTATTTTTTGCGTAACATTTCCGGTTGGGGAAAAAAAAAAATTAACATATGTGAATATCAACTACATGATAAACAAATGTTTTAATTAATATACAGTATAAAGATTAAAATAATAAAAAAATAATAAAACGTAAAATTAACCAATTCATTATGACATTATGTATAAATGATGATACATTAATTGAAAATAATTTGCGAGATATAAAACGTTCAACAAAAAATAATTTCCTTATGTTGAAAGAAATAGAGATACATTGCTTGCGTTATAAACGATTCACAATATATATGGAATAGAATACAAATTATTTACGAAGTCATAAATATACATAAACATATGATACAATATTTCTGAATATATTAATATTCGATATATTCTTTTTATAATCACAGTATGTAAAAGTAATGTATTTTATATATTTACTTTTTTTTTTATACTCTCCTTCGTGTTTTTATATTTCGAAAAAAAACGATAATCTAATTCGACTTGGATCGCGAAATATAAACATTTATTAAAATGTATTAAACGATCTCGTCTCATATGTGTGCGATATATGTGTGTAAAATATGTACGAGTTTATATAAGAAATTAGAATGGCACACATCATAACATGATGATTTTTCATTTTCTTGATCGAATTGATAAATGAAATTATTTTATCTATGCGTTTTATCTATGATGTCATATGTGTCTTGCATTTATATTTACATAAATGAAGAATACGATAATATTTTGTTTACTAAAATTTCTTTAACGTCTGCGAAAAATTTTTCAAAAACTTACACAATTGCAAAAATTTAATTATTATTATATATATATACTTCTTTTAGGAATAATAATTAATCCGTTAAGAATTAAAAATTATTATTTTACGTTTTAGAATAAATTATTATCGTGAAATTAATTAAAATAAAAAAATATAGAGAGATAAAAATATATACATATATAATTAGTGAAAAATAATGATTGTTAATATAAATTTAAATATCGACTAAAAATAGAAGTGAAATCGACGGAAATAACATTTATCAAACAACAACGATAATGAACAGTTTGATACTCAATGACAGACGGAATGAAATTTAATGGCTATTGATTTCTCACTTCATTTCCAACCATCTAATTTGCATACGATGTAGTATAAATAATTCAAAAATAATAAGTAGTTCTAGTTGCTAACAACTAGTTACAATATTTAAAAAAAAAAAAAAATGAATTGAAAATTGAATTATTTATAACAAAATATTATTATCGTTCTATCTCGATTATATTTATATTTCTTATGTATTAAACATAATATTTTTACGAAATGTTTAATAATATTTATAGTTGCTAATTTAACACATTATTATACAGGACGTAGAGCGTGAGTAAAGTTTAAGCCAAATCGATGACTCGAATGCGCACTTCCCCTCGTGTTACGTGACGATGCACAAAAATGTAGTAAATCATACGGCGTGCATAAGTCGTGTATGAAATCATTGATTAATAGCGGTAAATCAATTAATAATATAAATATATATATATAATAAAAATAAAAATAAAGTTCTATTTTAATAACGAATTTTTTTTAGAAAAGAAACGAAATAAATAAATATTTTTAATAATCCGTTATAATTCGATACGTAAGAAGATATTAGATATATTTTAAATAGATATTTATTTGTGTCCGTATACTTCGATAAGATTCTCGAGACTGCTATTATCACATAAATCGATCAATATTAATCAAAGTCCTTGAGTATTTATAAGCGATGATTTATTTTTTCATATAGAATATATAGGGAAACAAACTATACTAATCTCCAATACTAAGAAGAAAGAATACGAAAAGAAATGAATAAATTCCAAGTATTCGCAAAGAAAAAAATAAAATGAAACAATGTCACGTGAACAAAAGACAATGAAAAAAATTTCATTTCTCGCGCGTGATCTCGACGCGATTCGCGCAACGAACCTAATGAATAAAATCATTCGCGTGATGTGTCGTGGATCGTTGCACGTGACATAAATAAAGAGAGTCAATGGAAAGGGAAAAGAAGATAGAATATCGCCGCCATAGCCGACGACGACGACGACGACGACGACGACGACGACGACGACGACGACAACGACGAGGCTCCTGACGCGGAAATAGTTTCGTATCGATTAGACGTCGATACGAGAATAAACGAACGATCGAACTTGTTTTGATAAATTTTTCTCTAAATTAATTTATTGACAAAAAAAAAACTCGAATCTAACAGCTATTTTAATGAAATATGATGTTTATTAATAATATGATATTGATTAGTAGTACACAATAATTATCATAGCCATAAATAATCAATCAATTATATAAATATATATATAAAATTTAAAAAATCCCTAGAATTCGATATATGTAATGATTTAATAAATTTTTTAACTACGTTGAATATTTTATCATATAGAATTATGGTCACGTCCTATATTTTCCATTTTTATAAACCGGTTCTTTTCTGCATAATACGAAAAATAAAAAAGGAATCAACTTACTTGACCAAAATGTGTACCAGGTCCTTGTGCACAGGGAGGTATCGCAGCTTCTTGAAAGAAAATACTAAGAGCAGTCTGAAATCATAAAATAATCATTATTAGATTAAACAAATCGAATATATTTCGATATTGCTCGTATTGTGATTACATAACAATCGTTTTTCAAAATGAATTCTGTTTCCGTTTACGAATCGTATCATTAATCTTCAGACAGCGCATAATAAGTCACATAACCTTTAACACGTTCGCGATACATATTCTACCAATGACACATATTATACACTTATCATACGTTTGTAATTATTGATGATACACTGACTGATAATTAATAACACATGAAAAAATATTTCAATTTCAAAAAATATGTATTACTACAAATATGTTAAATATGTCTTTTGCTTAATTTAACCTAAAAAAAAATATCGTTACAATCATATTGCTTATTACTTCAAATGTACGTTAGATTTTGAACGATATTAAAAAAATTGATCGTATCACTTTTTTCGTCGCTTAGATACACAAAAGATATTCAATTAAAAAAAAAAAAACCGTTTAAACGCTTAAACCTAACGACAACAAATTCTTTCCGTTAGAATTTCTAACTTGATATGTAAGTATACATATATCTGCGCGCGCACGCTCTTGGAAAAGACCTTCAATTCGATTTATTAAGGCGGGTGTGGTTACATTTACAGCGTTAACACAGCTGTACACCAATCGATCGATACGCGCAATTATGTATGACACCACTAGCAACAGATGAATATAATAATGGTTCTGTTTCTATTGCAAGATCGCATTACGCGTTGAAATACAATTCAATCACGTGCTCAAAAATTCTTCGTGCGCTGTCACAAAATTTCAATAATACGAAATATTTTTTTCAACCATTGTTATTTTTATCCAATCAAAAATTTATTTATTATGAAAAATATATTTTTGTTTTATAATTCTTTTTTTGGACAAATAATTATGCATTTGTAAAAAAAAATTTTTCAAATATAAAATTGATAAATTCTTATTTTTTTTCTTTGTATTATTTACAAAAGTTATCACAATTTGTTTACACTGCAAGTTTTTTGAATTAATTATATACCAATTTATAATTATTAAAGAGATATGTAAATTCTTTATATTTATTTTTTTATATCAAAACAATGATAAAAATAAACTACATATATATACACTATACAAGATCTAATTTCACAACAATGAAATTTCTAATTACAAGTGATCATAATTTTCAGTATTGCTATATATGCGCACCACGTGATTTCGCTTGCCGCCGGTTGCGTGTCGGATTTATAAAGATATTAACACGTACTTAAAAAACTTTTCAGTATTTGGTATATTCTCTCGTGACACAACGATTAGTTGTTAACTTTAAGTCTCAAAATTATTACAAACAGATCAATTTTAAATTCGATGCGGTCAAACGATATGATTACAATTTTGTAACAGATAATCTGTATCTTTTATATTCAATAAGCTAGCTTCATAGAATTAAAAATATCTACACAACGTAATCGCGAGAGATCGCAATGTTTTCGTATCGTTCGATTGCATCAAACTTATCGATACAAGATCATCGACTACCTGTATTACCAACCTAACCTTTTTAACCGACCTAATTGCGGCGGAAATTTACGTACAGTTCCTTACCAGTTTCTCACGTGCACGCGACACACTCGTTTTCGCGAAACTTTGAAAATTGCCATTCCAAGGAAAACGCGCGTGACGCGCCTTGTTTACTTTTTTTCTTGTATTTCTTCGTATTTGACTCTTTTTATGCAGTTCTCAATCCGTTTTTCCGCCAAGTTTTCCTCGAAACCCAGCTTTTACCATGTAGCACGACGACTACTGTGTTGCTACTTGCATGCATCTAAAATATTAACGGTTGCCCGTGGTATCTTTGTTTTTGTTAGATACCTCGAGGAGACAAGAATACACAGCGATCACGAGGTATATATTTGTAATTTTCTTTCTTTTTTTTTTTCCATATCGCAAATGGATACCACCGATAAATCGTTAGCAACAAATCTTATCTATTATTTATCGAGAAATAAATAAGGAATGAGTATCGCGAACAATTTCAGTGAGTTAATATTAACCTATATTCGCGTTAATAACTCGTATTGAAGATAACAAACAGTCAAATTATTTGATTATTCGATAATATTACACTTATGTATATATGGAAGTTTAAAAGTACAATATATCTTATAAAAGTGATCAGAAAAATTCTTATCGTTATCCTCCTCTCGTTAAATAGCTAATTAGAGCGTGCATACACGTATTTTCTATTTATTAAGTTACAAAAAAGTATTTTTCTCGTTGAAAATAAAATGTGTATAGAAATAATAAAACGATTTCTTTTTTTTTTTATTTTAAATTCGCTTAAATTCGAAATCATTTTATTTTTGTATAAATATATTATTAAAAATTTACCATCATCTTTATTGATAACATCGAATAAAAATTCTCTTATAATATCCATCAAATAAACGTGTAATTTAAAACTTTTGATTGATTACATTATGTTGATAGTATATATCTTCGATTAAAAATCGATCAATAGTAACAAACAAATTTTAACCATTTTAAAATCGCGATAAAAATTATCTGTAATAATAATACAATGTGAAAATAGGTTAACAAGAAATCGAAGAAAGAGTGGCAAAAGAGACATTCATCCGCCATCTGTGAGTACAGAAACTAAGTAAATCTTGGGCAAAATCGTTCCGCGTGCCCCGGCACTTCTCGGCCACGTTACGTTCAAATCACGTAACGAGAAAGAACCTGAAATAGATTTCCTACGCTTCAAAGTTTCCAGTTTACCTAGAGGCGTATGTTGTGGAAAGATTTTCAAAACGTAGAGAGAGAGAGAAAAAAATAAAACGAAAGAAATAAAACTAGGGGGAAAACTTTTTATTTCCAGAAATATGTTACAGGTTAGAAAAAAAAAAAATTTCAACGTTGTTTTCATACTTACGAGCTAACAGTTTCTGTAAATATTATCGATTCGTTCAAAATGAAAAGTGTAAGCATAAAAGTAAAATATATAATAATATTTCGGATAAATTTAAAACGTTCGATTTAAAATTCTAGAAAAATTCTTGAAAGAAGCAATGGTTCTACTTCTAAATCTATATACGTTTTCCAGATCTACGTAGATATCTGGGGACCTTAGGGTCAAACGAAACTTCGTTACATGAAATTTTATCTATCTTCTATCGTTTCAGAATTATGGCTCGGTTGCGTGAGATTATTTTTTAAAAGATGAATGTTCGATAACAATTATCGATGGAATAAAATTTACTATAATATTATATTATATTTAAATTCTGGAGAAACGTGATAATATTTTTTAAATATTTCATATGCATCGGCCTAACAAAAATAATATTGATAAAACGTATCTCCTCTATGCTAACTTACCGAGATAAGAAACTGTAAGGTTTACATACAGGTTTTAATCTATTATTATGACTATTATTATGTCATCCGAGCTAGAAAAGTATATTTCTTTTTTTGCACATCTTGATATCACATTTATGCATCTAATATCAATTGTTTCGATTTCGAATTCGAGAAAAAAAAAGAATCATAACGAAAGAGAAGAAAAGAGATGACAAGTATCAGAAAAAGTATCGATAAGTTGATGTAGAAAAAAAAAAAGCTGAATCATGAAAAATAGAACGGTTTCCCAAATAGTGAAAATTTCTCTGAAAGGTATATTGATTCGATGGAAGCATCATTTCTAAAAAGTTGTTCTCATGCGGTTTGCAAACAAACTTCCTTCTCTTGAGCATTCTTTCGAATAAAAGAGAAATGGCACATTGCCACCGATGTAGCGTGCTAATTTTTCACGTTCTTCCGATAAATCTCTGGAATTGTTTTGGTATACCGTGGGGTACTCGATACGCGTGAAACGCGCGCGAAGAATTTCACGAATTTCTCGAAAATGTCGGAATACGCAGATAATAAATTTAATCCACGTATATCATATATATCGTTGGAATAAATATCGTTAAAAAAAAAGTGAAAATAAATCTAAATTGAACGAAGATCCACTTTTGTTTGACCTTCGTGGGAGAGAGAAACAAAGGATACACATATACACAAGTCGTTAACGATGAGAGACACTGATGGCGACAAAAACAGAACAGATGGACTTTGCCAGATGTCACTGCAATGGAATCGTCGTAATCTTGCCGTTCCTTTAAGCTTCGAAACCCGACCTCTAAAAAGGATCTTTGCGATGGTAAAACAGTATACAGTTTGACGATCGGTATCGATAATGGCGACAATAGTTTTATTTCTATTCTCGAAACGGCGTGGCTTCATCATGCGTCCGCCATGCAATTACATCCTAATGGCACTTTGCGTTCAATGCTAAAATTAACCAGTATTCGAGGATGAAACGCAAACGAAAGGAATGATATACACATGACCCGATATTATTATCTCGATTTATTTTGACGATTTTTATATTTAAAATATAATCGGAATTTTTTTTTTTTTTTTCTACTTTACAAGAAAAAAAATATATTACAACAAATACGAAATATTTAATAATAAATATGATAATCAATTCATTTTTTTCGCGAAAAATCGGCACGAATTTGACTCTTGGTCAGTAAACTCTGGATCATTTTTGTCACTTTTTAAAATTTATTTTCCTTTCTTCAAGTTTTATCTTTTTATCATTCCTATTGTAAGTTTCTTTAAGACCTATTGTAAGTTCCCTATCTTAGTGTACGTTATCGCGGTGCCAATCGCCGAGCTATATGTTTTGATGTTGCTTTGTTCGTGGAATATGAAATATTGAGCATAAGCAATGAAACTCTTCAACTATGTATTATCAACAGGCCAGAAATCAATACTCGGAGACTGACGAGAACAAATATGTGTACGTAATATATACATATATATATATATATATATATATGTATAAAAATCGTACAATTTTTAAAAGTCAAATTTTTTGTAATAAATTTATAATAAATAAGAAGAGAAAAAAGTATATTCCTTTAATAAATTATTTAATTCATTCTTATTAACTAATCCCATTGGATAATCATGAAAGTATCAAGTCTATTGTGTGTACACGTTACGTATACGCGTATATATATATATATATATATATCGATACAGATGGCATAGTGAAAGAAACGGAAAGAGAAAGAGAGAAAGAGAGCTGGAAAGGTACCACCGTTGCAGCGTATACATATAAACTTACCAGTACTCATTAGAACCTGTATCGTAATCTGTTGTTAAAAGCATTAGCAGTCGAGCAGAGAAAGTTTTCAGATTGAATTCAACGAACAGACTAAATTCTCTCTCTCTCTCTCTCTCTCTCTCTCTCTCTCTCTGCCTTTATTTTTTTTCTGTTTTCCCTCGAAATAATGCAGTTTTGATTATTACGAAAATTTAAGATTCGTATTCTTTTTTTTACAAATATATTTATCCCTTATTAATAAATACATAGGAAAAAAAAGATGAATATTTTTTTTTAATGTTTATAATCCAATCTTTTTCACACTTTATTTCTTTTAATTTTTTTAAAATTTAATTCAATATGAATCAAGGATATATCTATAAAAATTTTTAATTAGATATTTAATTACATTTTTAATATCTCTCTTTTCTTCAAAATATATTATTGCTTATTTTTAATAGTTCTAATTATTTCAATATCAAATATATATATATATATTTTTTTATGTGATTTACGTATTTTGTATTAGCAGGTGTACCTTCAATGTTTACGAACGGGGGTGGTGTATGGTAAAGATATTGGCGATGTTTATTTTAAATGATGCGATGGTTATTTTCACGGAATGACGTAACGACAATAATAACGGAATGACATTAAATATTAGCAATCCTTTGCGATTCTTATGAAATCTCGCGTTCGAAGCGACAACCAGAGATTACAATTTAACTTCTAATATCATGTTGCAATCGTTTAGTAAACATGGTGCTAAATAACCGATTGAATCTCGCAATCAACTAACGATCAATTTGGTTTCAAGATAAATTGCCAAAGTTTCGTGATAAAATTTCATTCCTCTCGTGTTTTGAATGCCAATAATGTTTTCTTTTTTCTCTCTATTTTTTTTTTCTTAAGCATTTTCTTACAATGCTAGGCACATAAAATTAAAAATTTTAAAATTATTTCAATTACATATTAATATTTTAATTTATACTTTGAATAATTTAATTTAATATTTTATTTTATTTTAAAATAATATCTTTAAAAACAATACTTAACTAATAACGCTTTCCAAAAATAGAATAAAAAAAACTATAGATATAGAAATGAAATGTCATTAAATTTCTTAATACTAATGATAAAATTTCTAAAGTTTTAATTTTAGCAATCAAACATTTAAAATATAAAAAACTTTTAACAAAAAAAAAATGACCAATTAATGCCTATGGATAAGATACTAATTGTTAAAAGTGTGTGCTAGGTTCTTGACCGTATTATATTGGTTGATGTGAAAGTCTGAGAAACTTGTAAACTATGTAAACTTCATGAATTGCAGATATCAGTAAGAGATATAGAAATTATATCGTTAAAATATATACTTGTATCTTTTCAAACAAATGTCATCCAAGCATATTTTTATTTTGTTATAATTTCCTTTCCTAATTCACTTTATAATATAAATTTTAGAAAATTTTATTATTTATATGTACACTTTTTTTATACTTTTAAATTTTTATCTAATTAACATCTGTAATCTGTTTCTATTGATCATATTAAAAATTATGAGAAATATAAACTTCATGGACTTTGAACACAATATTATAAATCACATTAAAATATATTTTTTTTTAATATTTGCCATTAAACTATTCTTTTTTAATTTATTATGATGAATTTATCGTATATTATTTTTCCTGATTATCAGAAATTATTGAATTAATCTTAAATATTTTAATTCGTACAACAATAACATGAATGAAAGATGACAGATAATTGATGTTAAATAAGATATTACGCTATAGTGATATATAAAGTATAAATTCCAGTCAAACTTTATCGATATATCGTATTCTATTGATACGAAATAAGAGAAATATTTTATATAAATATTTTGTGTTAAAAAAGTTGTAACAAGTATATATATAAAATTATATACAAAAATATACGAATTTTATAATTCATATTTGGAAAATAACTTTTTATGTTAACAAAATTTATAATCATTTTATAAATAAACATTTCGTTCGATTCATTTTTTAAATAATTCTTGATTTCTTAAACTAATACTAGCTTAAATAGATACAAGTTAAAGCACAAGTTGTGTTTTGTTGTGTTCTATTCGTTCGTAACGTTACGTGTAAGGTCGTTAACTCACTAACACATAGTATATAGATGGACTAAATGTAATCTAATTTCCATAAACCGAAGGAGGCTTTCAGTACAAACGGATAACTCGTAAATCGATAGGCTTGGAAAGGTTGTACCGAAAAGATAGTTATTGTTCGCGATTGCTGCACGCGATGTCAGCATTGTTCTCATTGTTAGTGACCAAGTCCGTTTACAGACTAGGTTTGAAGAAATCAACTATGATATAGGCACATGACCTTATTTTGAACCTTTAAAACTTCATGCACGTTAAACGATATGTAATAATAATGTTTGTGAATAAAAACCAAGTCTAAAATGAGATTAATCGAATAGAGTCACGATAAAAAAAATGATGTGACTAAAAAACAAACGAAAAGATTAGAAAAATGTAACCTATAACTATCGTGATATATCATAACTTTAATACCGAGATCAGAACGATCATGCTCATTATAATAATAACGAACAAAACCTCTTAGCAACATCGTATGATTTTTATGAATGGATTTTATCCTTATGATAATAAATATGCTCCCTTATTCAACTTGTACCACTTAGATCATTATTGAACGTATTTTAATGCAATTATACATAACAATTAACAACGGAACATCGTTCGATTGAATTCAATTAGTGTTTTCATTTAAACACGTGTGAATACATAACTACGGATCGAACGACAGTACCGCTTGAACGGTCGGCCATTTTCGCTGCTTTGTTTACGAAGAAAGTATCGAATCGCGGTGAGCATAAATATGGTGAAGTTCTTAATGCTTTCGAAAAAAAGATGCGAAATCTTATTCTCTTACTTCGAATTGCCAATGAGCCGCTTGTAGCAACTGTTTCGCTTGCTCCCTGGCACAACCTGCAGCCAGCACAAACTGATTGATCATCACCTGCTCGCGAAGGGTGTCCATTTTTTCGTCACGTTTTACCGAAAAGGCAGAAAATATCAGAGAAAAATCAAAATCACACGAAACACTAATATAGGCACAGTCTTCCGAATCACCAGGTTTCAAGTCTGCCTTAAGTTTTCGTTTAGATGCGAGTGCAGCCTACAAGCGGCAAGCAGAGTCTTGTTTTGAAAACTAAACTCATTGCAGACGGCTGACGGGCACCGCGGGTTGCGGAACGTAAGAGACGAAGATGTTATGACGTCACTACCAGCTATTCACTAATCAGCGTACAGCTTCCCGTGTGTTTGGGAGCATTCTCTTTTCCGTACATACTCCCTATCTTCATTGTTTATTTTCAAACATAATAAATAATTCAAAATGTTGCAGATTTGATGAATAATACTATATTTGCAGCTAAATTTTTATTTTTGAATATTATTCTTGTTTCGATATAAGTATAGTGCACATTATTAAATTTTCAAGAAACTTTAACACAAAAATAAATAATGTAATTTGATGTTTGATTCTTTGGAAATACTTATTAGGTCACCTACCTCTATTCAAGAAATTTTCTTAGTGTTAAATCTTTTTTAATCTAAAAGTTTTTAAGTTGACGAACCTGTTTAACAAGAACATTTGTATTAATAATATAATATAGTTATAATGTAGTTTATTGAATTTAATTAAAAAATAATATATTTTTTTATGAAACCAAAGATGTTTGTCAAATAATATTACGTGAAAAAGTGTGTTAAATATTAAATATGATAAAAAAAATCAATCTAAATTTTTTAATTACAAATATTAAAATAATATTAAAAAAATTATTTATATTATTTTACATGTAATATAATTTTTTGTTTGATTCTTAAAAATAAATTATATAATTATAAATACTTTAGTTTTACATGATTTACATGATATACATATATATATGTATAAATATTCTATTTTTTACATTTACAATTCTTAATGTATTATTCTATGTACATTTATTCATTTATTATAATATATAAAATTAATTTTTATAGTGACTATAAAAAAATTGATTTAATAATCAATATAATTAAAGATAAATATATATGTATTATATATAATTTTAATTTTAAGGTTAAAAATAAAGATTATACGAATATTATTATTAATTTCTTTTATTAATGAAATTATAAGATATTTAATATATATATTTTTCTTATAAAATATTTTATTATCATAAAAATTAAATTAATGGTCTTTTATATGCCCATAATTTTTCATGATCATACATAATATGAATTTTTTCGTACATATATTTAAAAAAATATAAAAGATCATCATATTGACCTTTATATCTTTCATCTAAATCATTTGTATGCCGAAGCATAGCATTATTTATACAATTTTCCTCACTATCTTTTGTGTTAGCATATCCTTGAATTATACCAAATGCACATGTATGCAATTCTACTAAGAATTGATGAATTGCCTCAATAGTAGCTAAATACCATCTTGGACTTTTTTTCTGATGACGCCAAAATTGTGATATTCTTGATTTTAAAATAACGCAATGCAAATCTGTAAATAATAATATATATTATTATATTATATTTATGATATAAATCTTTTATAATTATAATTTTTGTTAAGATATTTTATTCTATTTTTAATAAGAATAAAAATAATGAAAATGATATTATTCTGTATGTAACAAATATATGTAATATGATTTGTTTTTAAAAATACCTCGTAATCTTTGATCTTTGTAAATGGCTTTTGTTTGATGCCATGTACTATCGATAAAAATAGCTCTTTTTATAGGGAATGCATTCTGTATTCTATTTGTAATTATTTTATTATCTTTTTTAACCTCCTTTATGAATAAAGAATCTACAGATACACCAGTTTGGCTAGGAAAAATTAAAACAGTCTAAAGGATAATATTATTTATACAAAAATTTTAAAAACATAAAATAATCTTAAATATGTTGTTGTTGTCATATATACCTCTTCTCTGTCCAATATATCGGGGAAATTAGGATATGTAAAAATTCTCACATCTTCAGGTGCAAGTATAGCTGCATGAATTGCAGTACTTTTTCCATCTATTTCACGTGCATGTTTAATGATATCAATTTTAATAGGTAACTAAAAAAAGAAAAGTCGTGTATTCATGTTTACATAATTTACATAAATTATTACCTTTATCTTTGGAAAGTACTGTTCTCCAATAACTGGTAAATAACAAGAATAACAAAAAAATTTTCGTGACCTACAACAATGTTTACATATTTCTCTGCCTTCTATTGTATCCAAAATTCGTGCATTAGTAATTTTTAAATGACAAAAAGGTGTTTTATCAATTATTTTTTGCTTTCTTTCTAAACTTGAAAGCTTCTTGATTTCGTTTATTACATCAGTTTTCGCCATATTCTTAATAATAATAATATAAACAAATTTATTTAAAATTTAATTAATTTTAATAATAATATGGATAAATTTAATTCACGTAGTATTTGATATTATTATTGACACTTAATATAAACGTTCATAGAATAAATTTAATGATATATAACTGAACATTTATTTATACATATAGTGAATTATTAAATGAAACTCATTTTTGATTACAAACAATATACACCATCTATTGTTGAATATATATACTATATCTCATTGGGTAACCAGCAAACACTATGATATTGTTCAATTTACATTAAAAATTACGAAATTAGTGCCATCTCGTGTTTAAACACCCAAAGTTCTTACTTATTATTAGCATAACAGAATATGCAAGGAGGTATTCGAAGTTACTGATAAAAACATTGCGCGAAGAGCACAGAAAATATCTCTTCCTGCTTTGAGGAAAATGCATTAATTATTTTTAATATTTAATTTAATATTTTGACTTTAACTTTTAAGCTTAGTAGTTAAGTATTTTAAAATTAAAATTTTAAGCAAATTTCTCGTATCAATTTTATTATGCTTAAAAGTAAAAGTATCGAAATTTTATGATAAAAACAAGTAATTAATTAATTTTCAACATAGCATTTACGACATATTAGAAATTATGATATATTGATCGTTAATAAATATTCCATGAGGTATCCTTAAAGTAATGGGAGATGCTTTCTATCCTTCTTGCGCAATATTGCGTATCTTGTTTGTGACGTCACACAACTTTGCATACTTCCTCATATATTCTGCTATGCTAATAACAAATCAGAGTTTCCACGATCCAAACGCGAGATGGCGCTGATCTCAGAAATTTTTGTCGAGATCACTCTCTCACTTATCGGCAAAGTATTTCGTCGACAATTAAAATAAAAAAATTATACAAAGTATAAAATTAAAAGAAGGAATTAATTGTAATTAATAGTAATTTAAATAGAAATATATAAAGAATATAGAGAAAAATAAAGAAAAGGAGAAACATTTATTTATATATATGGTATGTATCTATAATTTATAATAAAATATAATAAAAATGTATAGAGCTGAAAATTATAGAAAAAGAATTTATAAATATATGAAATATATAATGTAGGCTTTATGATATATAAAAATATAAATATAGAATGTAAATATTGATAGATTTCGTGAAGAAGTTTTTCATCAATAGGACAAGATATAGAATATGATAGTAGGAAAGGTAAAGTTCGTTTTTATCATATGAATGTGTTTCATTTGCAACATTCTGGAGATGGCGTTGACTTCAATATTTTTAATCTATCTCTATTTTCTCACTGTATGATCTTCTTGGGTTGGGATGGGATTTAAATACGATTATTTAATTTTATATTCAAATTTACAATTTTTATGCTCACTTTATTCTGAATTGAATCGATAACATTGAAAATAATTCTAAAAAAATATTAAAATGAAAGATACGAAATAATGGTAAAAAAAATAATCGTAATTAATATTTTATGAATATATTATATTTATATATGTATAAAAAATAGAATTTTCATTTTGATTGAAGATTGATAATAAATAGAAGAAAATTTAACTATAAAATAAATTTCAATATAAATGAGCATAGTTTCACTTGTAATTTATGAATTCTTTTCCTTTGTATCTTTTAATTAAAATCTTTTCATCGATGAAAATAAAGTGTACGTGCATGTGTGTGTGTGCGAATTGCCGTTTGATGAGCCGACAAGGTTCAATTATTACTTAGGTTTTTCAATAATTAGCTAATGAGCAACATAGGTTTCTAAGAAATAAATGAAATGGGTGTTAACGTAGTTCCCTTCTAATTTAGATTTTCTTTGACAAACGAATAATTAATCGAATTATTTTTCACTCTGTCGTTATAGTCTGCTCTACTAAAAATCACAATAAATTACTTGATGACAGTTAATGAAATAAAGAAACTTTGAACGAATTGTAATAATTTTTGCATTCATGCATAATTTTACGTTTCAAGCAGAAAATTCTATAAGTACTTTTAATACAAAATAAAGAATAATTTAGAAAATGGAACAACTCTAAATAAATAAACTCTAAATAGATCAAACTAAGTAGATTAAATTAAAAATTGAAAAGTTAATCTACAAATTAGGAAAAAGTTAAAATTTAAAAGCATATTCCATTACAATTCTCTCTCATAAATTATTATTTTTTATTGTATAAAATATGCATTATATTATATTATTATTCTATAACATATTATAAAGTATAAAAGTAATAATCTCAAAAAATTCATGCAGATGAAATTTAAAAATTTATCGTGTTCATGTCGTTTAATATTTTATCTCAGAATTATGATTGAAATATAATTTAACTTTTTTAAAATATTTAATTTCATCTCTCTCTTTTATTTCTCGAAAATCATCTTCTTTATATTTTACAAAAATTCTCTATATTGAATTTAATTGATTACATGAAAAATCCTTTCCTCTTGTAAATGAGTGTAGAATCGATAAAAAAATTATCCAGAATATATTTTTGAATGGGCTCAAACGTTAGAAATGTAAAATGATTAAAACTTTTACATGTTACAATTAAATAAATTCAACTTTTCCAGATATCGTTTTCAATTTTGCATTAAAACAAATTCATTTATTTTATCATATTTTATCATTTTATCACATTGCATCATTTATTCATCTTCAGAGTCATGTCTTCTGCTTATAAATGATATATATCGAGATACAATTTAAATTGATCATTATATTTTTATTTCGGATACGAATTCAATATTAACGTGGAAGAAAGTAACTTTAAGCGAATTTCAAATTTTTCTGACGTCTTTCGTTTAAAATTCGACATCAGTATGCTAATAACGTGCCCACGCGTTGTATTTTTTTTCACGAACGAGCGTCGTAGGCAGATCTTTTGATGTTGTAAATTTGTAGGGATGGCGATCGTTCTAACAATCGTAATTTACGATTGAATAGATGGCTTTCATATGCCTTTAACTTCATTTAATTTGCACACTTCAAGGAATACACATATTTTTTTTTTTCATAGATCTTGCTCGATCGTTGAAGAAAATCTAATTTAAGAAACCAAGCTGCACGAGTAATTATCCACTCGATTTGATTACATCGATATTGTCATCGATTACAACAAATATTGTCCAAGATTGCGATTAATATCTTCTGTATTTGACCAATGCCTGAGGCTCGATATTAAATCTGCAATTATGTTCTCGATTGAAGGTTAATTATAAACATTTTAAGTAAAATTGTATCGTTACCTGTTAAAATTATAACACATATTAATTCGTGAACATGCGCGTACATAACCTAATTTTTTCGACAGTAATCGATCAACGATCAGCATTAATTTTTCGTTGTATTATTTCCAAAGCATCGACGCAAACGTACGAGACACTTTATACCACTGTCAAAGAAGAAAATTCTCGCCTCGAAATCGAACAAGCCAAATGATTGATCCCTTTTGTTTCGATGTTCTTCCGACCAAGTTCTATGGAAAAGCGCGAATAAGGATAAAATCGCACGAGGTAAGGATATATACGAGGATTTATTTAACTATATATATATATATATCAACTATATTAATTAATCGAAACTTAAAATTTAATACAAATACCATTTCTCTCGTTGGAAAAAAAAGATCGAAATTGTAGCTATATATTTCGCTCGTGCTTCGATTGGATCTATTTGTAAATGCGCATGACTAGATATGTAAGTATATATGTATGTATATATACATACATATACATACGTCATAACCTCGGGAGGTTGCGTTCGTGCTTGAATAATTTCCAATGATTCGATTAAACCTATCGTGTAAATTCCAGAGAATTCCTTCACGGTTGCTTGTCACAGGTTTAACTTTTTTACTCTCATAATTTTTTTTTTTTTTCTTTTCCTCAAGCCTATAATTTTAATGCGAATACATCTCGATTTCTGGCGAATCTCACTCTCAAGTTAATAATTTCAATTTCACGGGGCGAAATACTCGGAATTTGTCTCAGAGAGCATTTCAATTTTGCTAAATTTAGTCTTTGGGATAATTTAAAGTAATCTTGGAGTTCGAGCTTTCGTTAATTTTTTTTTAATTATATTCTTTCAATTTGTTTATCATTTATTCCTTTTTCTATATAATTAAACTAACGATATATGGTAAAATTTTGAACGAATCGTCAATTAATTTAAGCAAGATTAATTTAAATTAGTTAAGTGTCTTTTCTAGTAATTCGAAAAAAATTATTTTTTTTAGTAACTAATTAATCAACGTTATGTTACTCCAGAGAGAAATTATAATACTTTTAATATAACTTATGACACTCAGGATTCTCATAACGGTGTAATATTAATTAATAATTAATGAACGTCAACAATATGAAAACAATTGAAAATAATCATAATTCATATAATTCTAAGATATTTTCGAAAGGGAGAATCGCCACGTTAGGTTGACAATGATTCGAAAAACTTTCACGTGTACTCAATGATAATTCAAACGGAATATCTCCGTTTGACCCAAGATTCATAGAAAATCACCTAATAAACCCGTACACATCGTTCGAACGACTGAGCAAGTAGGGCCAGCTTCGATCAGAACGAATTCGCGCATTGATTTACGCTTGATCAACCCGATCGAGATTAAGGTTAGGATTATGTGCAAAAGTAAGCAAGGCGAGATTGCAATTTTCGTTTACACACGATACTTGAACGCGACATTGACTTGGATAAGCGTCGATTAATTCCATCAAATTTGACCGGAAAAAAAAAAAGAAAAAAGAAAAAAAAAAGAAGAGTAGAATAGAATCTATCTCCTAATCTTCCCACCTGTGGATCCTAGGTAAAGAATCGTAAAGCGAATTGATTCGTCACAACGAGTCACCTATCTTGGCTAATCTTAAGAAGGGAGCCTCCTTTCGAATCGCTTTTTATCTAAATATATAGCTGGGATCGAAGGTCCATCGATAAGCACCGAGGCCAATGACGTTCGAAGTGCGTATACTCGTATCCCGTGTAAAATCGTTATTTTCCATTTTCTTAATTGCTAAATAGCCCGGTATACGTGCACGTTTGACGTCGAGGGACGTGACAACCGGGAAACAAGATTTGCCCGACGATTTTCGAAAGGAAATTCCTTCCGTGTCCGGGGCCCATTAAACGATGCGAACGGACAGGGGAAGGAGAAGACGGGCAACAGGCGGCCAAGTCGGCTCAGTCGAACGGTTACTCCACTAGCGGGAATTAGTTGACAGAGCCGGGGAGACGTTAAGAGCAGCTATTAGCAGCAATGACGGGCTGGAATAGCGCCGGCAAAGTCGCACTTCGATCACCAACTCTAATTGCTTTAGGATGGAACTCGCTTATGGGCAAAGGTCCCGCCCCGTACGTACGTGTTAAGTGGACTTTATTCGCGCTCTTTCGTTCGATTATTCGGAAGAATTCGACCGATTCGACCATTCGGTCTGAAAAATTTCGTGCCTCGAAATTATCCTTTCGTATATTCTCTTGAAGAAAATTCTTCGTGTAGCGTAAATTCTCGTTATCGTTATTTGATATTCAAAGAAGTAGTATGAGACACTTATCTTTAGGAATTGATCCCTGTGCGTTTTATTCGACGCGTTAATTCGATCCCGTTTGATATTTATATTGTAAAATTTTTCTTTTACGCTCCTTGCTATCTTTATTACTTAACTATCATATCAGAATCACGATAAAATTGATTTATTAGTTAATAATATATTTTCTATTCTGTTATTGGAAACCGATATTTCATTATCGGAATAAAATAAATTTTGACTTTTGAACAATACAATACTCGCTTTTGTATCCTTTACATTGTTAAAAAACCTCACGTAACCAGATGATTTATTATTATTCCGACTATCAGTATCTCTCGAAGGATTAGAGTGATTAAATTCTGTTCTTTTTTTTTTTTTTCTATTAGCACGATAAGACGGGTTTGTAAAAGAGAGACGTTAAGCGAAATTTTCGCCCAATTATTCTATCGTGAAACGTGAATAGAAAAAATACGAAGGGAGGGAAAGGTCGATAGAGAAAATAAACGTTCAGAGGATTTCAAACAATCCGTTCCGAAATGAATATTCATCGTGGATGTTCTTACAATGGAGTGAATTCGTACTAAAATTATTCAAAATACCTGCGTTAATTATGTTCTCGAGCAAGAATTATCCCCCTCCCTTATGGCTGTCCCTAACGAAATAAGAAATTGCGTCTAGATAAGTATACGCACAAGTATATAAATTTGCATAGCTCGTTGACAAAAAAAAATTTTAATTTCAAAAAATCGAAAAATTGTTCATCTTATTGCTTGTATAAATTTTCGTGAATTGACAAAAAAAAAAAAAATTAATTTCAATTCAGAAAAATCGAAAAATTGTTCATCCTATTGCTATAAATTTGCATAACTTGTGATAAAAAAAAATTTAATTTCAATTCAAAAATTGTTCATCCTATTGTTTATTATATTTTAATTCATGAATTGATAAAAAAAAAATTTAATTTCAATTCAGAAAAATCGAAAAATTGTTCATCTTATTGCTTGTTATATTTTATTCAGAACAAATAACTGTATAAATTTGCATAATTGGTGAATTGATAAAAAAAAAAATTTTATTTCAATTCAAAAAAATCGAAAAATTGTTCATCCTATTGCTTGTATAAATTTGCATAACTTGTGAATTGATAAAAAAAAAAAAATTTAATTTCAATTCAGAAAAATCGAAAAATTGTTCATCCTATTGTTTATTATATTTTAATTCGTGAATTGACAAAAACAAAATTTAATTTCAATTCAGAAAAATCGAAAAATTCTTCATCCTATTGCTTGTATAAATTTGCATAATTCGTGAATTGACAAAAAAAAAAATTTTGATTTCAATTCAGAAAAATCGAAAAATCCGATTGTTTGCATATTTTATTACAGAACAAATAACTGTATAAATTTGCATAATTGGTGAATTGACAAAAGGAAGAAATTTAATTTCAATTCAGAAAAATCGAAAAATTGTTCATCCGATTGCTTATTATATTTATTTTATAAATTTGTATAACTCGTGAATTGACAAAAAAAAAGAAATTTAATTTCAATTCACAAAAATGGAAAAATTGTTCATCCGATTGTTTATTTATATCTCACACGTTCACGTTTTTATCGTACGTATCGAATCGTTTTCTACGGAAAAGATTTTCGAAAAAAAAAAAAAAGAAAAAAAAAACTATTCGAAGTAGTTGAAATTATTTTCATGATTCAACCCAATAAAACGTTTGACATTTCATCGGCTGTCTCTGACGGTTGAATATAAAACAGGATATCTCGTCATCAATCCGTAATGCGTTAACGCGCGTTTTTTTTTCGGCACACTTCGTAAAAAGAAAGAATTATTTCTAAAAAAAATCCGATACCGGTAATTCGAGAGGAAATCCCTCCTTTTTTTTTTTCGAATCAACAATTAACACGACTTACGACTTGATTAACCGAATGCTCGATGATAGGTAGGAGCAGATGTTGCATTTTCATTTACGCGAAAACAATCGGTCGTGTAATCTCATGCGAGTCGTCAAATTAATAAATTCATCACGCCCGATGCTGTCTAGAAATTGAAATTCAAATTAAAATTGTACCCAATGTGCGTGGACGCTCAGCAAGGACGTTTCATCCTTGTAATAAATGTAAGGGAAAAAAAAAAGTTCAAAATCATTAAGAGATGCGCGAAGAAAGGGAATAATTGATCCATGTATATACGAAGCGTTTCACCCTTAATTATTCTCTAAGGATGAGTCCGAGACGCGTATGATAATACCGGCCACTTTCAATTACTTCGATCACACACGCTCGCTCGTAATTTCTCGATTCGGATTAAAGCGGGGAATAAACGTAAAACGTAGCTGCGGACAGTTTCGATCCGATGGAAAATCAACTTAACGAATCGAGTTTAATTAACGTGATTGTTAATAATTTAATTACGGATAAAAATATGTCACAATATTAATACATCTAATTATATACAGCGAGTATAATTCACGTATACCAGTGAATCCCTTTTTGTTAAATTATATTCGAAAATCTGTTGTAATATATCGAAAAGGAAGAAAGAGAGAGAAAAGAAAAAGAAATTTCAACGACTTCATTCATAATTGCACGGGATATTTAATCACAGGATCTGCCCCTTTAATCAGGATTAAAGATGGGCGCGAGGTGGGAGATGAGATCGGTTCGTAAGGGCCAACACTACGTCTCTTTCCACTCTCCTCCTCTCTCTCTCTCTCTCTCTCTCTGTGGGCAAACGGTGTCGAGCGTAGTCGAGTCGAGTCGGCACGGCCGGCTATAAAAGCCCTCTCGCACCGTGCCGTCCACGTCACACGTCGTTAGCACTCTGCACGGTGAGGAACTCCGACGTACCACCTGTTATATTATTCTTCCCTTCCGACCGAGCGCCTCGTTTTCGTTATCTTTCGTTCTACGTGACGCTGGCCCTGCTTGATCGACCAACGATCGACCATCAACACTCCGTCATCCGTTCGTTCTACTCCTCGCGAACCACGTCCCGGAAGTTGTTTTTTCGAGTGTGAAAAACTGCTTCGTATCTTTCTTCCACCCGTCTCGTCTCTCTCTTTCTCTTTCTCTCTTTCGCGCGCGTTGCAAGCATTTAACATCTTCGTTTCACGTGATCCAACGGAACGGAGATATTTCGTTCGAGGGGAGATTTCTTCAATTTTCAAGGTAAGCGTTGTTCAATGATCCTCCGTCTTTTTTTTCCAAACTAATTTTTTCTTTTGCCGCCTTTTGGCGGGAGATTCGAAAATTGTTCAGAGATGCTTTTATGTACAAATAGAGGCGCGTTACAAGGGAGACTGAACAGGGTCCTATCGACTTTACCAGTCATCGGATAACGGAAATTAGGATAAGGATCCACCGATTATCATTCTTTCTTTTTTCAATTATCTCCAACATTATCGCGCGTCTCTCGAAGGGGGGGAGGGAGGGGGGAGAAGGAGAATTTAAGATCGCGGAGAAGATGAAAATGGTAGAAACGATTTGATAGCCGCCTATTTTTAGATAATATTTTTTTTTTTTTTTTTTTTCTAAAACACTTAGATTAGAGAAACTATCGTCGAATAACTCGTTGCGACAGATGCAGAAAGTGGGAAGAGGAGATAAGGCGGATTAGAGAAGAATTAAATAGAATCGGAAAATTGTTGCAAATTGTTGCTTAATCATTCCCGCTAATACATAACGATAACGGAACGAATAAATTTTTACGATTTCTCTATTGCTCTTCCTGCATTTTTCTTCCCTCTCTCGACAATCGTATCGAATCCAAGAGTCGTGGAAACGATGTTATTTTTTTTTTCGAAAATTTCCTTCGTTTCACTTACCGGACATCTCGATAGGCGTCGCCTCAACGTGGAAAGGAAAGAGAAGGGTAAGCGGACGGATAATCCTCACAGTTTCGAGAATCGGAAATGCTTCGCGCTCTCGCTAATTAAGAGTTTAACGATCAAACGCGTGTAGATCGCTCGCATGATAACACGGTTGCGTGCGGGGGAATAAAAAAAGAACTAGCACTCCCGTGGATCGTACACGACTTTTCGATTTTTTTTTCTTCTTTTAATTTTAATTAAACTCTCGCTTGTAATCTTCCTTAATATTGTCGCTCGCTCGCTCGGTCGGTAAAATTTCCTTTCTTTTTTTTTTTTTTTTCCTTTCGAACAAATATTCGAAGCAATTTAACGGCAAATAAACAAAACGATATATATATATATTCGTTGGAAATTCGTTGTTTAATCACAGTAATATTAATTATAACTTAATGATACGAGCTGCAGGACAATTAACTTTTCGCACGCGCATTCGTTCACATTTGCACGAATTAATTTACGAAAATCGTAATTTTCGAAAATTACGTGTTGGGAGGAAAATTTTTAGATTTCTCGAATTTTTTCATCTCGAATCGAATATCGAAAAATCGATATTTGACCGAACATCAAATCGATCTTCTCTGTAATCTAATAGCAACGTGGTGAAAAACGTCGGGATAGAAATTCGTGGGACGATTTATTCCATGGTAATCGAGGAAGTGACCAACCAAGGATTGTTCGCGTGCTTTAAGCAAAGTACGAGCTTCCTTCGTTCGTTCGATCGGGTTTGGGGGACCCGATGGGACCAACCAATGACACCTGTGGGGTCGTATCGAGAATATTGGATTCCTCTGCGTCGCGAAACTGTGCTACGTTCTCGATACTCGATTTGTGCGTGCCTCGACACGCATACCTCTCGTACTACTACAATTCTCGTTATTTCGTTCCCATTCAACGAGCTGATCCTCCTCTATTTTTTTAAATGAATTTCGAATCGGATGTTGCTTTTTGAAAAATAGTTAATAAAAAAAGAAAATACGACTCGTTTACCATTGATTGATTTATTTTAGTTTCGTGTTAGTTTTTCTTTTTTTTTTTTTCGGTGTATTTTGTATTCATCGAGTTAAAAGGGATAGGAGGAAAATATATTTTTATATATTTTTGTAATGCAACGATTTTTTTCAATTCAATACAGTTAATTAAAATGAACGATGGATCGATTCTTTGGCGATCGTTGCGAATTTTTCTTCTTGCGAGATCTTGTGTACATCAAGAGATTAATTACATCATCTTATAAACGCAGCCTCTTCTCACTCGAAGTAAATAAATAATGATTTATCTCTCTCTTTTCTTGTTACGTACACTATTTTCTTATTTTCTTCTTTAGCGATTAATTATCGTCTTATTAACCTATTCCCTATATTTTAATAAAAATCAAGTGTACGTCTTGTAAACCGTGTGTTCCATTCCGTTTCGAATTCAATTTTGTAAAAGTTTACCACTTCAGAATCCCTGGAATCGTAGAAACGTTTATACTCGGTGATAAAAAACTTCTCTCCTCCCTTCTTTTCGTTAACGCGTAAGAAAAAATGTCTAAGCATGCGTTAAAATAGAAAACTTCAATATTTTCCTTGTTTCTTTCATATAAGAAGAAGAAACTTTCGAATAAATTTATTAATGGACCTAATTAATTGAATTTAAATATATACAATCGAAGAATTTTCTATCGCGCGCGTAAACGAATCGAAGAAATAGATAAAAAGTTTCGCGAAACGATAGAAACATCTCGCGATCCCCGCCGCTTTGCAATAGGAAGTACAATTCTTATTTTCTATTGGGCCGGGCTCCTAACGGTCGCCCGAAACTCGGACAGACTCTTCTTTCGTTCGAAACGCACACGTTCTCTCTCTCTCTCCCTCAGAGTTACCCCCACTCCGGCACATGTGCGTATCTCGTTTCTAGGAGCAACCGAAACGAATGCCAATTCGTTCTCGCTCGAGCGAATTCGCCAACTATCTTTCGTCGAACTTGTACTTAAACTTGTCGAACGTTTGAACGTCTCCTTTGAATCTTGGGATCTTGATCGTTTCGTCCCCTTTCCCAATTCGACCATCGACACGATGCTCGATTAATCCGATTCCTATCGAATCTCCTATCGATCGACAACTTGTCGAAACTTTTTTTTATTTCAATCGATTCGCGTCCCGAGATCTCGAGACACATTCGTGCGTGTCCCGTCGACGTTGACAGCGCCGCTTTAACAAAATTATCCCTCTCGAGATAACCGGATCAACGGCGGTTTTCGGTAATGTTTCACTTCGTGAAAAACGTCTCTCTCTCTCTCTCTCTCTCTCTCTCTCTCTCTCTCTCTCTCTCTCTCTCTCTCTTTCTACTCTTCGTTTCTCGATTTTAAAAGGGAGAGAGAAAGAAAGAGAGAGAAACTTTTTGACCGAGTGAAAGGATAACCTTGATTTAGTTTTATAGAATAGGGCAGTGCAATTTATTAGGATGAACAATTGCCATCTCTCTCTCCTCTTAGATCAAATATTTTCCACGTTTTTTTCCACGTTTGGGGAGGAAAAAGTGAAACGTGAAACGGGAAAGAAATATCGTTTTACACCTGTGGTATAAACGTTAAATTTCTCCGCCCGGAGAAATCGTTTCGAGAATAGGAATGAAAATATAAATGGCGTTTTCACGAGGCTCTTAATGGACGTCTTTAATTTTTTCTTTTTTTTTTTCTTTTTTTTCAAAACCTAGCTGTACAACGATCGCGATAGAATTTTTTCACGTGCTCTTTATTGCAACGGAATATGGAATAAAACAACTGTTTATGACAAGTTTGAAGAGAGAGACGTATTGTGAGCGTAATAAAGGGCTATGCGGGATTTATGATAAGGATAAAATATTGAAGCATCAATTTTTTTGTGCTATCGAGTATGTATTCACTTTCTTCTTCTTTTTTTTTTTTTAATTATTCAAACATAGAACGTTTCAAATGACGTCTCTGTATTTATATTTCTGTTTTTTTTTTTTTTAAATTTTCGCATAGAAATTTGCATAATTTATTTCCAAGAATTAAGATTGTTCCCTTGATAAAGAAATTAATCATGAAAGTGTCTTTTGACGCAACGAGATACCTTGTATCTGTACGATACAATTGCGAGCACGTTACATTCAACATGGTATCTAATTGTTCTCATTTTTAATTTCAGGATTTATTTAACAATAACAATAACAAGAATAGCATGAAACCGATCACGTTGAACGTATCGTCTCGTTGCACGCTAATCGAGTCGTCACGGATCGAGATAAAAATCGAATTCTGTCTTCTAATTTGATAGTGGGCATCGAGAGGACAGTTTCGAAGGGAAACATTATCGAGTGTATACCCGTTATTATTCCTAATAATCGAATAGATTAGCCGCGTTACGTTAATTGGTTTTCGAGATAGATCGATAATTAGTCTCGCGAGAATCGAGTCGGCACAGGAATTACACACACCGTCGGTAAGAAAAGTTTTCGCAGGTTATCCTGCGAGAGAATAAAAGATTTACCGATTTTAAAAAAATCCGATTTTAATAAAAACCTGCGTGAAAGGATATGGGATATAATAGGTTATGCATATAAAGCAATTTATTTTTCGATAGAAAAATCTCTTTGAACGCGTGAAATCAACTTTCAAATTTTCATTATTTTTTTCATTCGTATTTCGTATACGAAATTTTATATCCCACGGAAATACTTTTTAATGGAGCATTAAAATTTAAAAAATTTGATTGAAAAAGAAAACAGTGAAAACACAATACTTTCGTTTTTCGATATTTAACACAAAATTATCGATCAAAGTTCCGTAAACGTATGAATTTTGATATTGATTGCATATGCAATTGCGTCGAACGTTACGTTTGCTTTTCTCTTTTTGTGATAAAAAGAATAACGAGTCGACAATAATTTCGATAAACGCGCGTAAAATTAGAAGCAATTACGCTTGCTTCTGATAAAATTCATTCAGTTATCGTGGTGGCCGGCGCCGAGCTGAAATCGTTATCGCTGCTTCATTGTGGAAATGCACTTTGTCGCCTCGGTCGGTTGTAATTCTCGGTTGCGATACGATAAGGCGAAAGTTTGGCACAAAACGATGCACGAGAATCGATGATCGAAGGTCCAATTCGATAAGGAATTCGAGAAAAAAAATGGCGGACACGAATGTCCAACGATTGTTAGTAGTTTCGATTTCTAGTCGAAGTTCGATTAAAAGATTTGTTCTAGATCGTCATCCAGTGATTATTATCGTCAAAGATGCTTAATGTACCGTAATGTAAAGATGCTTTAAGAGTGACGTAGCTGCAATCGGTGAGATTAGAAACGAGTTAATGTACAAATAAGTTTTCGAGAGAAAGAAGGTTAAGAGATACGAGATGGTCTTAAACTAATTTAATCAGAGAGATGAAGATACGAATGTTTGAAGAATAATGGAAGAAAAATTTGGAATGTTCGAAAGTCGGTAATTTGAAAGTGAATTGTTTTTTCAATACGATTTTACATCATCATTGTTCTTTTACGCAATTCGTAAAATTGTATAGGTTAGAAAGTACACGTAACACTAGAATAATTCAAACATGTCAAAAATGAAGGATTTCATATTTTTTGTTTTACGATTATTAAAAGTATGAGAATGTTTTTGACAAAATTAATATTGTAGTATTTTCATGATATCACTTTAATTACAATTAAAATGTAAAATAGATATTTAAATATTGCAGTAGTTTCAGTTTTAAAAATATCCTATACTGTTTAATACTTTTTCTAACTTTGCAGATTTGAATACAGTTTTTATTGTACATTATGCAAAAATTGTATAAATATCATTACAATATTAAATGAATTATTCATTGGGGACATTATCTAATATCTTCTGAAGAAGTAAGACCTCCTTGAGAATTAATTGCATAATAAGATCGTAGAAAACGTGATCAATTTCCTTAAAAATTCCCATGACTGTTCAAACGTGTTTCAGCATAATGATATCTGTGAGAAAAATGATGGAAAGTGCGAGATCTCTAAAATCTTATCGACAGAGATTATTTAACGAGCTTAAGCAATTCATACGATTGCTACACGCCATTTTCGATTATATGAATTCGAGAACTTGAATCTTTTTTCATCCATTTATTTGAATCTACATTTTTAAATCATTGTTTTCTATTCTCGATACATTCATCCAGACACGGAAAATCGTGTCAATAATGATGGTAATATTTTTTACATATCAATTTATATAATATCTTAATTTTTAGATTTCAAATCAAACGTCGACGCGTTAACATCTATTTCACACTTTATAACTTGGAATTCTCGTGTTTATGAATTTTCATAATGCAAAAAACTATGGAGACGTTCAAAATTTCTTTTTTTTTTACGAGAACACAGTTTTGCATCGAGGAAAATATTTCAAAATGTCAGGGAAGGAAGAAACCTCAGAGCATGTATTCGTTAACACGGTATAGGTTATAAAATTTCGTTACTCGTAAATGATGGAAAGGACACGAAATTCGCCGTGTTAAAACCTGAAGATTTATCGATTATTGGCAATAATGCGGAAAAATTGTGATAAAATGTAATTTTGAAACTTTCGTTGCAAAATCGTTATGCAAATTATATATTTTTTTTAAAATATCAAAATTATATTTTTGACAAATTGGATGCTTGCAATATATGGACAATTAATTTACTATTAATTTTAATATTAATGAAAATTTCAAGTTCAATTTAACTTTGTCAAGATGTCAAGATTAAATTACACTATTATATATTTATTATAAAAATTACCTTAATTACATATTGATATTTTAGAAATAACACTTTTAAGAAAGATTTATACGAGATATTTATACGAGATATTTATACGAGATATTTATACGAGATTTATACGAGATATTATAGATAAATGATAAATCAATTGCCATTCCAAGTTTCACGAATTCTTTCATATAGTTTATCCAATCATAGTCCAGACATAGTTTTCGCGCAGTGTACTCAACAAATTGCCTATTCCGTATATGCTTTGCAAGAAGCATATATTTTGTTAGCGATATTGTTTGTATTAAAATTATTCGCCCACGAAAAACTGTTTTTCTTTTAATATCTACGTATTAAATGTAAACAGTAGATAAGAAATGTACTTCGGATATGAAGTGTGTATCAAGAAATACCATATAACATATACCAATATATTATTCAATTACCAAACCGCTTTCAATTTCAACGCTAAAAATTCTCTCGTGTCTCATGACGGATGAAAAATAGATAGAAAAATGCGAGGAAGACTAGAGGTAAATATTTCTTGAAATGGCACACTGACTTTTTCGCAGAAGAAAAAATTTATTATTACATGTAGTCGTGAAAGTCAAAAGTGAACCGGTTTAAATTAGTTATCTTTATAAAATTCTTGTTCGAATATTAATAAAAGAATTAAAAAATTAACGATTTTTCATATTTTTTTTTTACAAATGTTCTACTTATGAATAGTATGGTATGATGTATGTGTGCATATGATGCAACAATTTTCGCGGTAACGATGAAAGTGTTTTTCTGATAGTTGTGTTACGATACGTGTTTCGCCATGCGGAAAAGAGAAAAACTTGATAAGTCAGCTATAAAGAATTGGAGTTATTTTATGAAATCGGTTAGAATTAATAAAAAAACAAAGTCATATGTACATAAACACGATCTTTTTTTTTATATATATTTTTCGTAAACAAAAAATTATAACGGATTACATAAATTGAGATTTATTAGATGGATAATTATTTCAGTGAAATTTCTACATTTGAAAGTTTCCAATAAATGATTTTATTTAATGTCAAATGATATTTCTATATTCTTTTTTTTTTTTTTTTTTTTAAATAGCTTTATAACATTCACGAAAAGTATTGCGAGTATCGCGTGGAATTTCGTTTTGTGCAAATGCTTGCCTTTAACTTTGCGGGTAACAAAGTCTGTGTCAAAATTCCTAAAATTTCCTGGCTAACTTCAAGCAGCTGCAAAAAGAAATACTAGGAATGTTTCGTGTTATCAAGTTTCGCGAGATTGAACTGATTTTTTTCTTTTTTTTTTTTTTTCGTTTCATATCATACGTAAATACTTTCCTTTATGTGTATTATTTTCACGATAAAATCTCGTACTTACATCGATTTTATTATTATTGTGATAAAAAAAATATACACCCACCTTCTTAATTAAGAGAAAGTTAAGGCAAAGTCGCCTTTATCCTGTCTGGAAGAATTTTCGCGAGCCGTGTAATCTTAAGAAATTAACTTAAAAATTTTCAGTGGTTCGGAACACAAAGAAGACAAAGTTTCGAAAGTGGAGGGGGGAGGGGAGTGGGATCGCGTTGAACGAATTTTCATAATTCTATCCTGGTAATTTGCATTAAGTACAAGGCGTCCAAGTGTAATTACCCTTTACTTTAAAAGACGATCTTGAAAAGGTACTCCTGGGACAGGTGTAATTGTTTCGAACGCCCTTCGTTTCACGTTACACGAGGCTGTTCCAATTTTCTGATTTAATCCTTAAGCCCGATTTACACCCGCCGCGCGAAAGATTTCTTAATATCTGTGTATGTAAATTACAGAGAGGTTAACAAAGGAACGAGGTTATATTAGAGAATTTATACAATTTAATAATTTTCAATAATTTATATAACGCGAAGGGAATTTTAACTCGTGGACAATATTATTTCGTTAATTTATTATTCGATTCGCAAAAGGGATCATATTAAGGTTAACAGAAATTTTAGTGAAATTACACGACACATTTGTTCCGACGTAATTTAATCGAAGCAATTGTAAAATCATTTATCGTTTCGTTTATTTTAATATTACTGGTTTATCAACGTTTGATTTCGATAGAAATATATAATGGGAACGTGATATCAAACGTATAGGTTATGTTATTACGGTTCTCGACAAAAGCTGTGCTTGCTATAAAATAACGTATTAACCGTTAAATGAACTTTACGCTCTATAAAATATTTTTAGCCACAGTTTACGTTCAAATAATTCTCATTATTAATTTTTTGTATTATAGAAGCGAGATTGATTTTTCGTAATTGGAATTCGCGAATTAATGAAATTACGAATACTTTCATTACATTAAGCAAACTAATGTGTATTATCATTATCAGGAAATTAATAATCACGAAATGCTGTTCACGCTAAACGATGCGTTTTAAATTTCCGTTTAATGAATTTTCGTTTTCGATGCGATGTGGCAGCCGATATTATAAAATATTCGAATATTTTGATAAAGCAATTTCCTTCCTCGTATTTTCTTTTTTTCGCGTATTAATTTATTAAATAATATTTTTTTTAAAAAGAAACGAGAATTATTCTGCAACAATTCGAAAAAATTATTACGCGTAATGTGTAATATTAAATTATATCGAATAAATTAAAAATATTGTACAGCGGAGAGGAATCACGATTCGATGAATTTTTCTCTATCTCATTTTTCCGTGAAATACGGAAATTAGAAGGATAGTTTATTTGGGTCATGGTACGGCAATAATCCATCTTTCTGTAAAAACGCGCCGCATCTGTCACATCGTGCCAACTACATATGTGCGTACATGGTCGTACAAAAGCTTAAGACATATCATTTTTATAGAGTATACGTATTTAGATACAAGTTTATTTTAACAGAATCTATTCTGAAATGTGGAAACTGACAATAAAAAGGCGAGGTGAGTGAACAAGGAATCATAAAACAGTTTTATCGAGAAAGCTAATAAAGTTGTTTTATTACTCTAATCCGTCGGTAAAGATACTTCAATCAACTTAACTTGTCGCCGAGATATGAATTATATTTTTTATTACATTCCGAAGATTTACAGAAAATTTGCTTTCGAGTTTTCATGATTATTTGCAAATGTGTAATTTTTATCTATACAAGTCGAATGGAAATTCTGTCGAGTCATCCTGTACACGAAAGTCGATCTCGAGTGAAATTCCGTTGCAAGTGACGAAGAAACGGGTGAGAATTTATACCGGCAAATGATAGCGATATATATAGAAAATCTAGGATAGTTTATCGTGAAATGTGAAAAATTGGAAATGAAACGAGTCAAATTACGAATCCTACTTTACCTACATATTAGTAATGGAAACGAGCATTTCAAACGTGTGCACGCTTTTTAAACGCGACTAAATTCAGTTTACTCAGTCATACGCGATGAATCAAGCTTTCTAAAATTGTATTTTATATTCAGTATCGTAATTTCCCTCTTTTTCTCCGGTGCTCGGCCTCTTCGTGCCCTCTTCGAACTCTCATTTGAATTTTCATGAAAACAAACCTGCGGAGACAACGAGGTTGTGCATACGCGAAACGAACGTGCCTGAGGGGGGAAAAAAACAGGAAGATGCGAAAAGTGTTTAATGTGGCGTACGCGTCGCGAACAGTGGCCACCCATTTTCCTCGCTAAATTAAATCCAGTCACGTGCGAGAGCTGATAAAATACGAGTTCTTTAATCTGTTATTTCAATAATTAAATCGCGTGTCAAGAGTTACATGTTTTTTTTTTTTTTAATCGAATCGACTCAATTCAATGAGACAAAAGTGAAGTTGGCAGGCATATCTTCGTTTGTGAGGAAAATATATGCTCGAAAAGACAAGTGTAGTGACAAATAATAAAAATGACAAGACGCGAGAGATATTTTTAATAAAGATCTTGACACCTTTAAAATCACAGTCATATCAAAGTGACCGTCGTTGTAACATTGTTATGCATACGAGCTCTATCCGTCAAATTTTACGTCCTTGTAAACGTGAGATTTCCCATCTGTATTAAAACTGACCTGCGCACTCTATGCACATTTGTACCTACGCGTTTCGAGCTTATAGGAAATGCCAGCCTAACCTCAAAGGCAACGAGACAGCAATGAATGCCACGGCAATATCGTGTTGCGACGTAGTGGAACGTGAGCAATACGAGTTTCCCCAACTAGGATTTAGAATAAAATTCGAATCACAGAAAAAACAGATACTACGATACAAGTTGTCTGTATCATATCGGAGAGATCAGAAGAGATCACATCGAATTTGATCGATATTTATATATACGTATAGGATATACAATCTTATAGAAAAGATGCACGTTTCCGTATGATGTTAAAATACCATGACATTGCTTATCACGACGAATTTATCGAATAATCTTCTCTTTGAAAATCGTGATGTTTGTAGCATTTATGTTGCTCATACGGGTAGCTAATTTCTACTGGTAGTTGGAAACTTTTTGCAATTGTGAATAGAATAGAATTAACAGTCGTGCAAATGAAACCACAATTTGTCCACAACAAAGAACAAATTTTATTTCATCGTCTGTTGTAATCGCAATTTATATCAATCACGATTAAAACGAAAATATGGAAAAGGTAAGACAAAATATTGAATAAGAATTTAAATATTTTTTGTGAAATAGAATTTCGGAAAACGTGTATGTTCACATATGAACAAATCCATAGGAATCGAATCGGTCTATATTCAATATCGTGAGATGAATTTATGTTATGTAAAGCAAAAAAAAAAAACTCATGCAAAACAAATTGTTTCAAAGCTCGTGGTAAATCAATTTTTGTTTTTGAAAACTTTGTAAATAACACTCCAGTTATTTTTATTGTTAACACAATTTTAGAAATAAATAATCAATTTTACGTAACGTGTTTTTGGAATTTTTCTCCATTTATGTATTTCTAAAAGACAAATTTTGAAAATCTTAAAAAAACGATAGTTAAAATTTACAATTAAGATGAAAATATTCAAATATTTCTTTAATAATAATTTAATAATTTCAAGTAAGTTATTTAATGTCATTCTTAGTTTGATATAGATCCCGAAAAATGTTCACAAGTAAGTATAGAACATTAAATACCAAATGGTACAATATCACGTGATTATAATATTTGTCAACTCGTATACAATTTAACAAATACCCACTCTTATTTTCACGTTAAACGTGGCGACATTTGAATAAACTTACTATTTTTTTTCCTCTGTGAACTGATGCACTAAATTGAGCAATCTCTCTCTCTCTCTCTCTCTCTCTCTCTCTCTCTCTCTCTCTCTCTCTCTCTCTCTCTCTCTCTCTCTCTCTCTCTCTCTCTCTCTCTCTCTCTCTCTAATTTGCATTCAAAAAATTTTTATACATGAAGATAATTCATTTTTATGAATTCGAAACAAAGTATTCTTATTATTCTTTTTATTTCTGCGTTATAAATCAAATTTCGTATTTTTTAATTTTATAATTTTTCTCCTCCCCTCTCGTACAGGAACACGTGCCATTCTTTCCCGTGGTTAAATTTTTTTCCATTTTAATGTCTGGCTCGTCTATTAGTTGGGAATTTTCCAGGTATTAAACAGGATTCATTTATTGTCAGAACTTTCTTTTATCCTTAATTTTCTCAATCCCATTTTTTTTATTAAAACACATATTATACATTACACATCTCTAAATTTTTTAATGAAATAGATTCGACGAGTACCATTATACAATTATTATTATACAATTATTTATACAACAGTTAAATTTTTTTCACTCGTTACTTAAATAAAGTCATTTAAATAATTAATTTTGCCTCCCGTATTAAATAAAATAAATAATGGACAGTTATTCGTATCGCGTTAAAAATGATAAAAATTTAAATGTTTTGTGAAAAATAATAAAATTTTTAAAACAATAAAAACCGATCAATTACCACCAGATTGTAAAATCGAAAATAATTGCAGGATACGTTTATAAATAAATCATTGAATCAGTGAATCAAAATAAATAAATAAATCGTGTATAATTGTCTTTGATTCCCAAGCCGGAAAATTTAAACTCGTGCAAAATCAAAAGGGAATTTACCGGTCATGGAATTTCAGCAAATATTTAATTTCTCCATGCTTGAACCGCTAAACCGAAAATTAATTTCGCTTTTCCCCTCTTTCGTCGTGTCAACATCTTGACGTTTAATCGTTTCTAGATGCGATAAAGTTAATACGTTTTCTTGCATATTTTTATTAGAACAGTTCTTCGAGAAGGATAATTGGCCCTATAATGCAATAGATCGAATTATTTCCTCCTTGATGTTCCTTTGAGTGTCGGAGAAACCCGTTTCCATTTTAATTTATCATTCATTAGGATAATTGTATTTCGTTGTAACCGTTAACTTAATTCGAGATTATTATGATGAATATATATATATGTATTATAATGTGTTAACACGAATTTCTATTAAATTATTTTATTGCATCTCGCTACAAAATAATTTTTCGTTTTTCAACACGCATTAACGATCTTAACCTAAAAAATCAATATCAGCTACTGTTTCAATGCAAAAACGGCGGGGATGTAATTAAACGATAATTCTATTTTAAAGCTCGTTCAACGTCTCGAACAACTCTCTAAACTCGACAAGGATACGTTGAGAGAATAGTTTGCGTTAAATTAGGAAACTTTCGTTTAATCGAACAGATATAAGATAGATAACATCCTATCGTTTCGTCCGTATGGACTCAACGTATTCCATGTCCGACAATATGCGTACTTGTACTACTTCCGCCTACGGATCTCAACAATGCACGATATTATTCCACGATAATAAAGGGACGGTCGATAAAATATTTTTTGGATTTTTATATACGGGTAAAAAAAGCAAAGAGGTCGGAATTACAATAATATTTTGTGAAAAGTAAATAATAGGTTTAAAGATTACATTATTCGATGATTTTATTTTTTATTATTAATACAAATATGAAAAGTTCATCCGAATAATCGCTTGACGTAAACACGACAATATTATACGCCATTATATCTAGCGGAAAAATAACATAAACAATTTTTAATAAAGCTGTCACGATCAATTCTATTCGTTTATTTATTTCATTTTTTTTTTATTTTTTTATATTTTATCTTTCTATTTATCCTTTGTATACGTTCGAATCCACGCAATATTGCAAAATTATATTTAACAACGACTTATATTCAATAAATTATACTGTAACGATGTAACAATTTGAATTTCGCGGCTTTCGTTTACCACAAATCAATTAACTTTTAATTATTTTTAGTTCGATTTATTCATGCAAATAATTACTATTTTTATACCTTTATATCGTGAATATCAATCAGGACTATGTTGCATCGTAGGTGGCTATATTAATCTGATTCGATAGTTCAATCGATAACCGTGCGACTTTATCGAAAAAGTCGATTCGACACTCGAACGAATGATGTGAAGTGATTCCAGAAACGAGATTTGCTTGACGAGGAAAATTGAGGTTAGAAAAAAGGAAGGGCTTGAAAATCAAGCGTAGGAATCGAGTCAAAGGATCACGCGTGTAGACAAGGTTTTCTTGTAATTTAATCTTGTAAATTGCACATGCAAATTTTCGTTAAATTTATGCATAGTGTTGTATATAAAATATGTGTTCGTTTCGTGTCAAATTAAACGTAATGATATTTAAGAAAATTTCTTTACCTTGTGTTCACATACAAAGTGAAAAACATAATTCTCGAATTACAATTTTTTTTATTCGATCGAGAACAGAACTGCAACAGTTGAATACATTCGAATCTAAAGATATTATTAAGAATGCATTAATTTCGTGTATACATGGAAATTCTGAGGAAGAGAGAGAAAAGTATTAAAAAAAGTTTTGAATACTTTCTGATGAATCTTCTTTGGTAAATCTCTTCTCTTCACTTTCGTATAATAAAATCTTCGGTTAAAAAGTAAATTGAAAGGATATGAAAGAAGGGATAAAGTTTAATACTTTGTAATTTTTAATATCCGGTATTGTTATATTTGAAATTTTAATCGAGAACTGCACCTCCTCGATATGCTTTTCAACGATTATTTGATCGAGAGAGATTTTTCTTTTATTGATTGCGAGAGACTTTAATAGAATCGAAACTTTAATTGGAGTATTTTTTTTTCTTTTTTGGATTTTGAAAAAGCTTCTTCATATCGATTCTCTATTGAAATTCTCTAATGAATAACCAGAATTTCAGGTTAGATTTGCGTAATCGGTATCTTGAGAAAATTAAGAGGAAAAAAAAAAATAAATCGATTCATTAAACTAAAATTATCGGATTGAAGAAATTTTTATAATAATTTTTAAGGGCTTGGCGCGTTATCAATGAATCAATGTGCAAATTAATCCTTCCATCCTTATATCCCTTCGTTATCGATAAATTTCCGCTGGTCCTAAACTTGACAATTATTACATTGATTGCGGTTTATTGAACACATGTATGCGATATTTTTAGACTCGAGATTATACATGTGCCCGAATTATTAAACTATTATAATACCACGTTTCCCCCATTATTTTTTTCCTGCAGAAATACGATACGGAAATCGAATATTTTCTAATTGAAAATTTTAAATCGGGGAATAATTTCGAAAGATTATATAGATCGACGTTAATTGCGATAAAAATAAATGTCTATCTGTTAATTAATTTTCAATTACTTGCGCAATTCGTTACTTAAATAAAAAAGATAATTAAAAAGGAAACTTACTTTCTTTGCTTAGTTCTTTTTTTTTTTTTCCGCCATTATATTCGTCCATTAATTTTGATCGAAATGTAAATTAATAGTTTTGAAACTATCGGAATATAATCCTTGACGAATCAAGCGAGTCGATAATCTGTCGAAGTTAAATTTTCACAACTCGCCAAGATATCCCGGAGGCAAATGCAAGTTTTTATCTTAGTATCCACGTTGCCTTCCTCACTGATTGCGAAATATCTCACGATGTGAAACTAATTTGCATACAGAGTGAATTTTGCATCATTTTTTTCATTCTTTTTTTTTTCAAATTCATAATCTGATTCTGTATATATATTTTCGTAATTTTTCGTTAACAAATCTATCTGTCAATGAAATGAAATATTCAGGGAGAAATAACAGGGAGAATCAAATTTTTAAAGATTATCTTTCGATTATTATTCTTGATTTGACTCAGAATTCTTAGATTTTAAAGATAGATGAAGCATGGAGCAACATCGATTTCGAATATAACCTAAAATTTTACGTTCTAATAATGTTAAAAATGGTACTCTAATTAAAATCATTACTATTACAATTAATAAATTAATTAAAATTCAAATTATTATTTATCAATTTACATTAATATAATTAAATTTTAAATTTAATGCAGTTATATGCTAAAATAATATTTAATTTATTGATTAATAAATAATTTACAAGTTAAAGTGCTTTCGTACAATTAATATTTATTTTGTTATAGATAGAAACCAATCGATTCGAACTTAAATCATGTAAGAATTTAAAAGTCGAACAGATTTAAAAATTTAAACGTTATTTGATTAAACGTAGATTTATAGTGAAATGAATAATAATTCATCCACTTCTTTATTCGAGTATTATTTCTTTCGTTATTAATGAATCGAGAATGGAAAAGATGATAAACGATTCGAGAAAAAAAAAGGAAGGAAAATTTAGAAGTTAAGTTTAGAGATTCGACGGTGTTAATGAAGTGGCCGGCCAGGTACTTTTCGCGAGCTTCAATTTTGAGGTTAGCGGAACGAATATCACGTTCGAACGAGCAACGATCGATGATGAATCGTTTTACCATCGTTACTGTTTATTTTTTTTCACCAGGATTTTATTATTTCTCTCTTATGCAACAGATTCGACAAGTCCGTTACGATTGTTCACAGTTATTGAAATTTTTCGTGAAATTTTTTTACACCATTCGATATATTTAAGGTATGATCGTTCGATGTAACGCGTGGAAAGCGTACAATGGATTGCAATTTATTGAAACAAATTGCATCTATTGACGTGAAATAAATGTATTGTTCAAAAAAAAAAAATTGAAACGAGCGATATAAATTAATTTTGTACAAATGAATTAGTTCTTTCAAAAAAGAAAAAGAAAAAAAAAAAGAAACGAATAATAGATAAAGAAACTTTATAACACGATGTAGTTAAAAGCAACCACTCGATATTTAAAAAGGGGATGATGAACAATGGAAAAAGTTTCGAAATTCATTATAAGAATTTTCCGGTTGACACATTCAACTGATAGAATTATTTAAATTAAAATGAAAATTGCGTTGTGACAAGGGAGAATAAAAAAAAAAAAGTAGAAAGTTTTGAACAACGTAATATAGTATACGTACAGAGTAAATAAAATGATCATAAAGTGAGTAAAAACTAACTTTGGAAAAGAAAACGTCGTGTCTTTCCGTCTATGATGTTCTTACATATTCCATTGATCCATTTTCTCGATCGCCTATCTATTATTCGTTAACTTAATGTAAATAAAAACATCCGTATAAAACAAGGAAATCCGCTTTAACGATTTCAACGAACTTCATTTAAAGTTTCGTAATTTTCTACGTAGGAGTGCGAGAAGATTGATTCATCTTAATATTCCTCTCAACTGCATTTAGATTTATTATAAAAAAAGGTGTGATGTCTGAAAAAAGAAGGGTTAAATAACTGTTGATAGACTAGATTTCTTCTAGATTTTTAGATAAGAATGCATCCTTTGTCCTCTTCTTATTCACACTTGAGGGCGTCGATAAAGTTTTGACAAAGAGGGAAAGAACTGGGGCATCTTGTATACAGGAATATTTAATTCCCTTTCACGATCTCCTATTATCCCTTTTTACAGATGGAAAAAGTTTTTTGCTCGTTAGACGATCGTTTAGCAAAATTACAGAATTGCATTCTCCATAAAAGATGGTGGAAAAACCTACCTTTGTAAAATTCCTCATTGTTAATCGATAAACGGCCGGCCGGCCACCATTTTCCTTTATTTTCCAGCAACTATCCCGCATCCTTCTGTTTCTGATCTATTCCGGCCTGCGAATAATTTCACGCCTGTTGCCTCGTGCAATATTTTCCTGTTCCTCGCCCTTTCTTCTACTTCTTCCCACTGTCGCCATCCGCCACCGTAATTAAAGCGTTCAGAGACAAGTTTAAGCACCAAGTCTGAACGAAGAATCTTCTTTAATCTTTTTGCCCAGGTCTCCACTCCCGATTTGATCTATCGGTGTATCTCATATGATGGATATACTATACTAACTTTAAATTTGTTAATCTTCTGCAAAAAGAGGTTATACATAGATTATAGTATCGAAAGAACAATTGAAATTATAAATGAATACATATATTGAGTTGTTCGGAAAATAATTTCGCTTTCTTATGACAATGAAACAGTCGTTTCACATGATCGTGAACAATCGAATTCAATCTCGTAGCAATTTCTCGAGTTATTATTCGTCGATTTGCTTCAATCCATGCCTTTAGTTTGTCTTCGTCACTTCAACCGATCTTCCAGAACGTAGCGCATCTTTAATGTCGAAATTGTTGAAATGAAATTTTGAAAATCATTTTTGATACATTGTTAATACATCTCTATAAATTTTACGTAACTTTTTTCTTGCCTGAATATTCTTACCTTTTCGATTATAAAAACGTAAAATATGCCGAAAATGCTCCTTTTGATCTTGCATTTTTGTTATCAGATAAGAAAAACACAATCATACACAGAATCAAACGAATTTTTCTTATAAATAAATCATAAGATATGAAGTGTCAAAATATATAACAATACAGTTTAGAATGAAGTTGGCTGGATAAACGTTCAATTAGCGACACTCGTGTGAGAAAATGAAATTACTTTTCGATCGACTAATATATTTTACCGATTTTCCTCAATATCAATCGAGGCAAGGTTAAACCGTGAAGTATCAAATGCTAAATTTACTAATCCTCGTTTATTTGAATGTAGCTAGCTGTCCTCTAAAACGGAATATCGACATGATCAATAGAGAGTTACGATCCGTAAACAGGACAATGAAAACGATAGTGGCGCGGCGACTGGTGAACAATAACAACTTATCACCAACTTTGAAACGTTGTCATCCAACTTTTGAAACATATGTTCTATTAATAATATTAATATCTGTTGTATGAAAATAACTAACAATATAATTTTTATAATTAATTTTCCTTTTATTTTTTTTCTTAAACCGACGAGTCGTTTTGGAGGTTATGATCCAAGCTTGACTATTAATTTAATACTTTTTCACGAATGTTAGCCAATTACAAAGTACACAGGAATAAAAAAAAAAATAAGCGACAATGATAGAAAAAAGGAAACAGAGATTGAGGAAGGACGAGTTTGCGGAGGCGACCAACCGGCGTAATTGGAAAGCGGGACAAGCGACCCCAAATTACCAGGCGCAAATTAAGCCCCAGGTGTTAATGAACTCGCGACGATGTTGACGACGAAATTGCAACGATTCTCGATGTCTATATCGACACATCGACCCAGATTCATTCACTTCCGAACTTGACCTTCTCATTTGTTGCTCTCGTACGAGCCTCCTTGCTATAAATAAAACGTTCGAACGTTAGAATGGCTCGAAAAGCTAAAAATAACCTTTATATTGTGTGTTTCAAAGTACAGTTCCCTTTTAATACTTTGATGGCGCATAGTGGTTCAAATAACGTACATTAATCGGATAAAATTAATTTTCAAATATATAAAAAAAATAATTATTTCGATGTAACAATTATATTTTAAAATTTTAAATCCTCTTTTTAAACGTTTACAAAGATTAAACGAAATATATAGATAAACAACTGATGGATAATTGATTGGTCACGTTTCAATAGTTCAATATGAAATATTCTGTAAATTTTTTAAGAAATACTTGAATTTTAATTTTATAACGGATATAATTTTAAGTTACTTATTATTAATAATAATATTCCTAATTTTAATTGGCAATTTTTTTATTCCTTTCAATATTTGAATGATACAGTATCTTTTTATAATGTTTTTTCATTTTATCAAATTATCATTGTTTAGGCCCATATTTATAGGATAATTTGTAGGATAGGATTGTCGAGGATATCTTATGCAAATATCCATAATTTCTTTTTTTAATAAGCATTTTTTTCTTAATATCTGTTTCTTTGGAATACTATTTCCAATTCTCATGTGTAAAGCTAACCTTTTAATAATTCCTCGACAGATGTAAGTTGGTCTCAATGATGATACAATGGTTTCTTGAAAAATGTGAAAAGCCAAAGATTCCTCTATCGAAGAAAAAAGAATTGAAAAAAACAATTGAAAACACAATCTGAATTCAATCGAAAACATTTTACAATATTTTATATATTTAGGTTATAAATCGAATTGAAAATCGTATATTAAAATTATTAATTCATCTTTTCATAGAAATGAAAAATATAAGAATATAAGAATATAAGAATTCGTTGTACAATAAGGCTTACACAAATATTTCACAGTCCTTTCACCTATCCATATAATCTCAAACATGCGTCACGTCAGATCGAGCATAGCTACGTCACTTACACCATAAATACTGTGTCATCCTATTTCGTCCTTCTCTCTTCTTCCAATTCCAAAAATCCTCAAATATGATGTCACCAAATCCTACAAACGGTGATACAATTCTTAAAGATTATCTTTGTTGCTTTTTTTTTGGAAAACATAACAATTATATTTGAAATGATAAAGTATAATATAACAGCGAATTATGCGACTTTCCACTATTACTTGTCATAAATATCGAAATAGAATCAATTGATAATTAATGCAATGTGATCTACGCACACTAGCGTAATTTAGCGAAATAATTTCATTATAGTGCATCTGTTTAAATAACGAAACTGATGATGAGAAAATTTGCTTAGATCCTTCTTTGAATTTAGGAAATACATATTTCACAAAATATCACGTGCACTCACTATTTTTTCCAACGATTTTCCCTTTCGCTCGATGCTGGCCATGACTTTCACTCACACTTATTAGATAAAGTTAAACGTCAATCTTTTACGTTGAATTCCTCGAATCGATTTACGTATTAAAATTTTGGAAAGAGATTTTTCTACCAATGAAGGGCAAAATTTAACAATTGAAATTACTTCTATAAATAACATTCAATAATTTATTCAAAATATAATAATCGAAAATAATTGTAATGCCAAATAGGTTATGTAAAAATCGGATCGATTATAATCGAATAATTACGAATAAATGTTATTCTTTTTTTTATTCAATGGATTAATATTCAATTCTGTGTTTTCTCAATCTTTTGATTGTCTTTTTTGTCTTGATTTCATGATAAATCGAGGTTATGGAAGTTACTTTCAACCACGCCTGTTTATTCTACAATATCCGATCGAAGGGTCTTCGTCCTTTTGACACCCTCTTTTTGATGGTGCCATTAACCTTTATCAAATATCCCACACCAATTTTTCTCTCTCCATGAGTTTATTATCCACCATGAAACGTCCCATTTCTGGAATAACCTTCAATAAGCGATAAATAGGTTAGATCGCACGTTCGATCTAACCTTATGTATATGTACATACAGTCAATAACAACGAATTTTACTACATTTTATCGATACAATCTTGATACAATTATAATTAATTCAAAAAAAATATTGAATTAACTTTGTTATTCCTACTTTTTTACTCATGTTTTTTATGCAGAATTAAAAATAATTTTTTCTTTAATATTAATTAATATCTTGTCACTGAGGTAACACAAATATTTAATAAAAACACAATGTGTACACGATGTTTGTTTTATAAAACTTTTTTTTACCGAAAAATCCAATAACGGGTAATAAAATGTCGTTTTCGTTTTGTTTCAGATACACTTGTTCCCTGTTTCTCAACACAATGATGTTGATGAGCGTGCTAGTGTCTCTATTGTTCGTCGCTATGGCTAAATGTCATCCCATATCCTACAACACATACGACGAAAGAGAATTGTCACGGGATCATCCACCACTCTTACTTCTCGTTGATCACCGAATTCCGGATTTAGAGGTACGAGAAACGTCTCTTTCCCTCCCCCTCCCCCCCTCAAGTTATTACAATGACATGAGTTATCGAATTAAAAAATGAAACCGTCTACCGTATCATCGCCCATATTTTCTTATTGATCGCGTTCAATGCCGATTTTCACTTGTTCCATTCTCTCCAATATTTCTCGTTCATACCAGTCCTGCGCGTATAAATAAAACTAGGATTCAAATTCTAAAGGTCGATGAATATAAGTAAAACGGTAGGATGTCAAGTATGGTTGACATACTTTCCTTAAAAAGTGGATTTAAATATTGAATATGTCGGATTTCATTCTATCGATTTCATTTTTCATATCATATGCTCTTGTGATAAAACGAACAATAAGCTTTTTATATTTTATCATATATATATAAAATTTTTACGACACTGTTAAATTACCGTGAAATAAATCGAAACATTAAAAAACGTCAAATTTTAATCCACGATACATAAAAATTTATTATTGAAATTAAAGCAATGTCATTTTTTTTTATTTTGAAAATTTTCTTTCGAATTAATTAACCATCTATTTTGATTCGATTCCTGAAAACGCGGAATATACGCAGAAAATTTCAATCGGTAATAGCGACTTCTAACCAAGAATTCTTGACCGACCGCGTGCATTCTTGTTTCGTGCTCAGCGCAGATGTTCCCCCACACACGCATACTTCGCTATTAACAATCATTCGAACTTTAAACTCGACTAAAATATATCCCCTCGCGGATTGAATTCACACCGTGAACGGATATCTATTCCTTGTAGCAGAACAGAGAAAATCAAACGTTATAACACGTCAGACCCGGATTTCATTTTATGGAGGCCTTATGTATAAACAGATTATTGGAAATACCTCCCCGTTGCCGAAACAATCGATACCATCATTATTCTGAACGCGAGAAATTATCCGCGGTGTAAAACGTGTAATAATAATAAAGCATAATACGCAAATGGTTAAATTATCGTTAAGAGGGCTGTAATTGAAAATATAATTGGAGGAACGTCCGCCCATAATTTCTTGAGTATCAATCGAATATGCATAAATTAATACATTATATATATATATATATATATATATATATATATATATATATATATATATATATATTCAAAGACAGAAATAATTCAAGAAAGTTGAATGGGACATATGAATGCCGCGTTTGCATTTCTCGAGATATTTTTCTTTCTATTCTTCCTATTCGGTGCGTTTAATTAAAACGATTTCATTGTCAGGGACAGCGATCGTTGCCGGGAACAAGTCATGGGAACACAATCTCGCGAAATGCTCTTAATTAACGTCCATATTGTGGAAGTGATAGAATTTATGTCAAGAATGTTTGGAACGGAGCGATATATGCGCGAAATGAAAAGTAAATAGTTGCTGAGAGAGAGGGGAGAGAGGGAGGAGGGAGGGGGGGGGGATTTAATTTTTATCTAATCGATAGAATTATTTTTGAGTTCTTTTTACTTAAAAAAAAAAAAAAAATGAACGTTGTAATTAATAAAATTTACCAACATATTTTTTTTATAATAGGATGAAATTTTAAATTAGGATGAAAAGCGAGAAAACGTGTGAAATTCGAAGTATGGGTGAACGCAGAGCGTTTCGTGTTAACCATACATGCGTGTAAGTGTGTACTTATGTGGCCTACTCTTTTAATACGCGCCCCTTTTTGCTCATATTCTTGAGCGAGTGTGTTCCATAAAACTGGCAATAAAACCAGAGAAATATTGCGTGGTGGTAGGCTAGAGAAAACTGCGCAACGTTGCGTTGATTTCTTTCTTTTTTTTTTTTTCTTTTTTTCTTGTTTCACATGTGTGTATATGCAATCGATCCACTTTAATTCTAATTCATAATGACCTTTTTTTTTTCCCGCCACTTCAACCGTAATATTGTCCACGATAATCAAATTCTGTTCTTTACTCAAAAGCGTGGTACTATAGTTGGCGTAATTGTTCCATCTTTCGCGTCAAATATCCACGTATATCCTTTGTGAAGTGTTTTAATATTCATAAAAAAATCTTCACCTATTATTACGACGTTATGCTCAATTCTCTCGAAACTGAAATATAACTGTTTTAAAATTCTCATTTATATTGGGCAAATTTAGAAGGAATGTGAAAAGACATTTTTCACTCGACTTTATCCATTAATTCTACGATCGAATCGTACGATGAATTTTTTAGCAATATATTTAGATGTTTTTTCCTTGTACGAAACGATTAACAGCAATAAACAATAGGTGACCAATTCTAAATTATTTATGACTTTTATTATTCTATATATTCTTTAGATGTAATTTCTTCACCGAAATTGTAGGTTATTGTATCGCACGATTCTTTGGGTTTTTAACCCACGCGGATTCTAACACTTTGATGTCATTTAATTTTTAATTTTTAATATATAAACACTTTTTTTCATTGATGAAATATTACAATTTTTATTTCAGTTCCATTTCCCAATAAAATGAAAATCAAGTGATCTATAAAAATGAAAATAAAAGATACATTCGTTTCTTACATATCGTATAATCCGAATAAATTGCAATTGAATGTTGCAAAATTATATTTCGAGAAAAATTAATATTGGAATATTAATAACAAAATTTTATAATTTTTCAGAATGAAATGTTCGACTCGGGAAATGATCCAGGATCAACAGTAGTCCGAACGAAACGTCTTGAATCAAAACGTATCGGATCATTGTCGATTGTGAATTCTATGGATGTGTTACGGCAAAGAGTTCTTCTTGAACTTGCTAGACGTAAAGCGTTACAGGATCAAGCGCAAATCGACGCCAATCGTCGTCTTTTGGAGACGATTGGAAAAAGATCGTTACCCCTTTATGGTGGAAATATGTCTAAAACCGGCGACTCAAGGCTAAAGAGCGAATTTGAATACGTACTCGAGCAACAAGGAAAAAATCATGATCGAAACGTGGCACCGGAAAGAATTTCCGAAAGATTGCAAGATTGGCTTCATAACGACGATTCGGCATTTCGAGAAAGACAGGATGATCAAACGCGAAGGGTAATTATTCGGAGGGAACATTTAATTTCATTGTGAAATTTCAAATTTATTCCTAAAATTTTTTCGTAAAAAAATTAAATGAAATTTAAAATTTTCAGGCGCAAACAAATGAGCTACGTTTACTGTAATCGACACTCAAGAAGAGCACTCACAATCAATTTTCGCTATATTACGATTTTTTATCTAAAGCTAATGAATTGCATATAGTTTATCTATTATTCGTCATATTCCTCAGGTTATATATATATATATTATATATATATATATATGTATACAAACATGTATCTATACATTTTGTGGCGTGCAAAATTCATTATTTAATACGTATTTCATTCATGAATTATATGCAAATTATTCATGTGTCAAGCGTAAAATAAATATTAGTATTCGCGCATGATATATTCGTAGAAAGCAAAAAATTTAAAAAATAGAATGTAACAGTATTTATTTTTTCACTTTCGTTTTAATTTTAATCGTAACTAGTTTAATTTTGTAGCATTCAGAAAGGGAAGAAAGTAGAAATAATAATGAAAAATATAAAGTAATTTTTCTTATTGATATTTGAAATTTAATGTTATAATTTGAACGTTTTATCTTTTTCTATTTCTTCCTTTTCAATAGCGCAAAAATATGTATATGAAACAAAACAGTATTATGCGTTGTGATCCCACAAAGTCTGCCCAATCCAACAATCTATATAGAAGACATTTTATATCCAATATTGGATGTAATTTAACGTAAATGTTTTTTCACATTAGAATTAAGTTTTACGAACACAATGATAGAAATGTTATAAACTATTTTATTATAAATAATAATTTAAAAACGTAAATATTGTAACTTTTAATTGAAATTAACTATGGAAAAAGATTATAAAATTGTATTTATCTATTGTACAGTAAAGTTTCTTGAATCATGCAATATTTTGCTAATAATTTCAAACTATTTCCAAAATATAATAGATCCAAATAGTTATAAATTTAATGTAATGCAATTATTTAAATAGATCAAATGCTTTGTTCCCGACAAACTTTAATCATGAAAGGAATAAATGTAATTAAGAATTAATATTCCATATCTTAAATATATATATGCAAATTATTTTTTATTATATATTTTATTTGTGTTAATAACTTTGTAATCAGCACGTCTTTTGTTTCTCTTAATATCTTCGAAGAAAATCAAGTAATGATCTAATGAATTATATATTTTATTACCAAAGAAATATATTACACGTATGTATTTTAAAAAAATCGGTAAACAGTTCCTTTCATAAGTACCATAAATTAATAGACATAATATGTTTTCTTCTATCAAATTTGTACTTATGTAAAACATCGAAATATGATTTATTTTTGTAAATTTTATTAAAATCTTATTAAAATATTTTATTTTTGATTTTATACACTTTATATTATAATAAAAATGTAACATGCACATGAATATTTACAAAAATAATAATACTGTATAAAAATCACGATAAAAACAAATTTTTTAAATTAAATTATGCTATTTTGCAAAATATTTTTTCTTTTTATTTTAGTTTATCTCTCTACTTCGTTCTTCAATTTTTTATATTAAGCATTCGTAAATAATTTTTATAATTATCTTAATATACAAAAATTAACTCTTCCGATATTTATATTAATATTAAAAAAATAAATGTAATTAAATTTTATTATTATTATTTATATATTGCATTATATGCATATCTTGTGAAATGTACAAAAAAATCTTCACTATGTAATTATGCAAAGAAATTATATATAACATATAAATAGATTTTATTTATTTTAAATCTATGTACGATATTGTGTATTTATTTATTTTCATTTTAGTTCTTTTTATTTGTATGATTTGTGTTAATTATCCAATGCGTAATTGGATATAAATGAAATAAATTTAATTTAAATTATATTTGTGTATAATCTAATTGTACCTTTTCATTTAATGATACAAGAAAAATAAATCATTTAATTATACTATTTTTTTAAAAAGATTTATTTTATTTCTTATTATTATCGATGTTCACATAATGCTTAATATTATAATTAAAATTACAACATTATTTCATTCACTTATAGTGAACGAAAATAGTATTTTTCTCTGAAATATATCTGTCAAATTTTTTCAAATTGTACAGAGTATCATTGAAAATATTTAATGTACAATACTTTTTATAAACCTCTTCAACAGAATAATCTTAGGAAAATAAAATCTATAAAAAGCCACATTTTTTAATTTGCATTTATGCTTAAATTTTATTTAACTCATAAATTGTCGAATCATTTTTATCTATATATAAATAATTAATATTCTATGAAATTATATTCAACAAGCGCAAACAAATAAAATAAAGTAAGTATAAAATGTGGCTAATATTTCGAATGAAGAATTAAACGAAAATAAAGTGAAAAATATTGAAGGTAACTTAGAATCATAATAAGTCCAAGAAATGAAGTATAATCTATTATTTAATTGCGATCACATTTTACGAAGATCAAGAACAAATACACTGCCATCAGATGCAGAAGCACCAACTTTGTCACCTCGGCTATTCCAACATACTTCAAAAATTCCTCCAGTACCTTGGTAACTATGCACCAATTGACCGTTCTACACAATTAAATATATATAATGAAATATAATGAATATGAAATATAAAATATATAATGAAATGTATATAATTTCTTAAGTAGAATTTCTTAAGACAAGTAGAAACAGAAAAAATTATTATTTTACCTGAGTAGACCAAATATGAACACATTTATCAAAACTCCCACTAGCAAGAAATTTGCCATCTGGACTAAATGCTACGCTATACACTGGTTCTGTGTGTTTTGTAAGTCTGTGTATACATGCACCTCTTTCAACATCCCATAATCTTACAGTAGAATCGAATGATGCACTAGCTAAAGTTAAATTCATATTTGGATTATGGGTTCCAGGTCCAGTTGGGGACCATTTAATAGTATATATTTCTTTGCTATGAGCTTGTAAATCATGTACCCATGTATCTTGTTTCATAGACCAAATTTTAAGACTCATATCATCTGAACAACTAGCCAATAAATTGCCTTGAGGATCCCATTTTATAGCATTAACTTCATTCTGTAATTAAAAAAAAAAGAAACTCTTTATGTTTTAAAAAAATAAATATTTAGTTATAAACTAAAAAATATAATTATATTTCTATATACATACCGTATGACCTTGGAAGCTTTTGATTGGTTTATCAACATTAAGTTTACATACATGAATACATTGGTCAGTGGAACAACTAGCAAATGATGTATTTGTTTGCCAATCAACATCTAAGGCAGGTGCACAATGAAAACTAAACTGTTGAGTACATTGTCCACTTTCTGCATCCCATATGATTGTTGTTTTATCAACTCCAGCACTTAATATATAATTTCCACGTTTGTTCCACTTTAATGCAAAAATTGGACCCTTATGTTGACCTAATGTAGATGCTAATTTGCCATCTGTTTTCCAAATTCGTGCATAACCATCATAACTTCCTGTAGCCAATAAAGTACCATCACACTGAAATATAAAATAAATTTTATTTTTTTTTTTTTTATTTTGTAATTTAAAAAAAATAATTTTACCTTCCAATCTAATGAAGTAACATCTTTATTGCTTGGTACTTCCGTACCACCCTTTTGTATGCAATGACGAAGGACAAGTTGATTTGGAGCCTGAGAACTACCAGACATATCCCAGATACGAGCTGTACTATCCCCTGAACCAGAAGCCAAAAGATCAGTTGTTGGATTCCATGCACATATGAAAACTTCTGATTCATGACCACGTAATATTGTAGCTTTAGTGTCTGGAATTTCAACAGCGCTAGCATTAGTTCCTCTGCCTGAACCTTGTTGTTGTTCATCTACTTCCATTTCTGTTCTATCTCCTCCTCTTTCATTTGTGCCTACACCTTCATTGGAAGTAACAACTGAAAATAAATTATAAGTTAATAACAATTATTAAATAAAAATTTTCCTTTCCTTTTTATAATTATATATGTAATTTAAAATAAAGAAATAAAGAGAGTATTTAAAAAATTTTAATATTAAAATCTTTATATAATATTTACTAACACTAATATAATATTTACTAACACTTATTTTCATATTATTTTATATTTGTATTATTATTTTTGTTATCTTGATATTATTAAATTAATCATACTATTGAATTAATTTGCAAATAATTAATTTCTAAAATTTTAATTCTTCATTCCAGATTACATATATATTAATAATATAATTGTTTGCTTCTAGTTTACGGACATGTTATATTTTTAAAAATGAGCTTTATTTTGCTATATCAGTATATATCTTAATATTAACAAAAATTTACTAAAGAAATAAAAAATATATATATAATATACAAATATATTAACATATTTTAATTTAACTGTTATAACAAAAAATATTAGCTCATAACAATCCGACAACTAAAGCAGTCCATTAATATACCTGGTTTAATAAGGAGGTCTATTAAATTTAAATATTTTTATAGACCAGGGTGTACCAGGATAATAAAATAATTCTTGATTTAATGAATTATATGATACATTATTATAAAAATTGTTATAATAAATAAATAAAGTTACCTTCCTCTCCATTTGTGTCTTGGACTTCTGTTTTCACTTGTTGTTTTTGTTGATTAATTTGATTTTGCCTTGATGCCACAACATCTGGCATAACAGCATCAATAAGAGAAAGAGATTCTACCATTCTTTGTTCAGTTCCATCTTCACCTATTGATATCTCTGCTTCTGTATATTGAAGTCCTTTTTGTAGAATTGATAAAAGTGCTGCAGGTGGTACTAATGCTCCATTTATATTACTTTGTGATATATGTGATTCTATACCAAATGTATATGCAGAATGTTGAAATCCTTGAAAAAAATATACAATCTAAATTACAATTCTTTTATAATTTATATATAAATTTAATAAATATATTTAATAATTAAATGCTTATATTTATCCTCAAATAACCTCTTTCAATCATATTTAATCTATATTTTATAATATGTTATTAACTAATAAAATTTTATTAATGATAATTATTATTATAAAAATATATATATATATATCATATAAATATGATAGATGTATATAAACAATAGGAATACGAAATTTGTCTAAATTATTTAAAGAAAGGTTATGAATTACTCTAAAAACATACCAGATTCTTGAAGGTATCGGTAAACCAAGAAATTGACTTCATCACTAGAAAAGCTCATCGTTCTTTGCTTTCGCGATACTAGCACAACATATTTATTGAAAGTTGCGCCTAAAAATCACTTTGACTTAGGTCGGACGCCGAGATTGCCGCGTCGAGATCACTATAAGACATAGACACACTACACATGAGACTTTACCATTGGTCAAAAAATACGAACAATAGTGTGTTCTAAAAAGATACATCGCTAACTTCAATTATAATTTTATCTTATTTTAAAACAGTGAAAAAGAAAAGGATAAATAATTAGACTTCATTCATATAATGTTTTCAAATGGATTATGTAAACAATAAGAAGTGTACTTATGCAACGGAATACAACAATGATCTAGCATTGGTAGTATTATAGTTATATTATATGATATTTGTTTATATGCAACACTTCAATAAATAGAATAGTTTTAAATTAAAAATAAGTCATAGGTGTTTATGCAAAATTACATATTATTATTGAAATTTTTAAATATTTCAATAATGAATACCATTTATAGAAATTTGTTAACACGTTTACAACATTTAAGAGTATTTACACCAAATTTAATGTTCCGAGGAGGTTCGTATTACAATTTCGTAATTAAATTATATTTATAAATATTGTTTAAACATTAATTAAATTTAATATTTTTATGAGGTTAGTTTGAATAAAAAATTCCTTATTTTCTATATATATTGATGTTGAAAGAATAATATAGTAACCATATATTTAATTCTATATTTAAGATGAATAATTTATATTAATTTTTTTTATTTAAAAAAATATTATTTATATATTTATTTATTAAGAGGTTAGTTTTTTTCATGTACGAAAAATTTTAAGAATTTACATTAGTTAAAAAATGTGCCAAGAATCATTTATATTTTTAATATTACGAAAATATTAAAATGTATAAAAAATATATTTCTGTATAAAATGTATATATATGTACATATATCTAATAATAATATAACAATATATAATTCATATGTTTCGAAATTTTCATTTATATAAATTGAGTTCAACAAATTCTAAAATAAATTTTCATTCCTTAAAATTAAAGAAATAAATGAATTAAATATAAATGATTCTAAAATACGTATTCTAAAAAATTAATAACAACATTAATAACAAATTTAATTGTTATTTTAAATTAATAATTGTTTTAATTACTTTAATTTATTAATTTTAAATATTTTTTATTTCACATTAATAATTGTAATTCCTATTAATAATTTTGTTAAATTGTTTAAATTTGTCATTAGAAATTAAAATGCAAAAATTTTATTTATATTTTAAGATTTTTTCTTTAATCATATCTCTTAATCCTTATATCTCTTAATTTTTTTTTTCTATTTTTCGTTTGTTAAGATTAAAAATATATAAAAATTTATTATAATAAAAATTTTTTTATTTATTTTTTTCATATATTGAACCAATATTTAAAATTTAATGATATTTGATGAATATAAAATATAATAAATATAGTAAAATGTATTTATTTTTAAATATTTTTCTATATAACGTACAACAAATATATTTATAAATGAATAACCTTAAAATATTAATCTTTAGGAAATTTAAATATTAAATTTAATTATACTAATAATTATAATTTTTGATTATTTTTTTTTATTGTTTAATAATTACATTTTAAGCATTGTCACTGTAATACTACCTATAATATCTATCTATAATATCTAATTATAAAAATATTAATACAACTCATTATGTATTTGTATTTAATTGTTTACTTTATTATAATCTACTTGAATTTATAATAATAGTAATATAAATAATTTCATTGGATTTATAATTAATAATTTCTTTGGAAAATTTTAAAACTTAATAAAATCTAAAAAAAATCTATCGTATATTTTAATTTTTTATCTTCAAGTTTCCCAAAAATTATAAAATTTATAAATAGTATGATCAATTAATATATAGATTTTTAAAATATGAGATATTCATTATATTTTATTGTTAATATATTATAAAATAATATAAATCTATTAAATTATAGAAATTGATAGAAAATTATATGTTTTATTTATATCATATATATTATTTATAGATACTTATTATATAGAATTATATATATATATATTTGTTAAATAATTAATGCTTTACTAATTTTTAAATAATCGATATATAAATGAATTTTTATATTTTCTCTCTTCTTATTTATCAAAAAATAAAAATCCATAAATTTGTATATCTAGATCACATCATTTTAGTTTTTCCATATAGAAGTCACGTGTAACTACGAAAGCATAATTATCAAATCTATTTGCCAAAGAAGCTGATTGGTTGACTCAAGGTCACGAAATCTGATCATCCATGCTTCAAAGGAGTAGGCAGCAGTGCCGCTTCTGTTCTCTTGGTGTATAGTTGCATAGTTGTGAGGAAAGCGCGGCAAGCTGCCCGCGTTCTTTTTTTGTGTTATTAAAATTGTTATTATTGCATTTTTTTTTAACTTATTTTAAGGCTCAATTAGGAAAATGACTGTGGAAATCGATAAAGAAGAATTAAAAAAACGTTTGACGCCGCTACAATGGCACGTCACACAGGAAAAGGGTACAGAGAGGTACGTGTGATGGAAATTTAATTTATTTATTTATAAAGTTATATTGTGAATTATACTATTCTTATTTATTTTATAAACCACATATTTGTATTAATTTTTGATGTTATTAGAAAATTTGTTATAATTATTTTCTATAATATGAATATTTTGCTATCGTTATATATGGTATATGTATGTAAACAATAATTTGTAAGATTCAAAATTTTTAAATCAAAATTTAAATATAGATTATTTTATTTTCATATATATAATATATAATCCATTAATAGTATATCTTCATGATTTTTTTACTTCAAAATTTTTCAGGCTTGTTATAATAAATGTTATAATAAATAAATTTGATTTATTGATTTTTTTTTATATATAATATTTAACTAACAATGTTATATTATTGAAATTTTAATCGCAAAGATTCAAATAAATTACAACATTTGATACATATGATACAATTTTCCAAAAATATTGTCCGTATGGTGGAAACTGGTTTACTTTTAGGTGATGTGAGACTAAAATAACTTTTTCAAGAGCATGTGTTGGCTTGACTTTGCGTCATGACCAAGTGGTTTAAAAATAAAGTATAGATCTTCATAATTAACTTCCTAGTATGCTTCTTGATGCTTTCAACTTTTTTTGTTCCTTTATATAGACCTTTTTCTGGTTGCTACAACAAATTCTATGAAAAAGGCACATACACCTGTATAATTTGTGATCAAGAGTTGTTTTCTTCTGATACAAAGTACGACAGTGGTTGTGGTTGGCCTGCATTCAATGAAGTATTAGATCAGGGACGAGTCAAGCTAACCAAAGATACTTCACATGGTAAGTGTATATGAAATTTTTAATTTACTGATAATTTTTTTTAGAATTATGCTCGGATTTTTAATATAATAACATAGTATTAGATATTATGCATATCATTACATTAATTAAAAATATCTGCTTAAATGGTACATAGATAAACTCTGTATTATGAAATTTAATTTTTATATGATAATACTATACATAATACTATACATTATCATAAATTGTACATTATCACAGTTTGGAGTTTTATCTGTTTACCATTCTTAAATATTCTTCATTTTTTCTCACATTCACTCTATCACAAAACCTTTCCTATACTTTTAGTTCTTCTATCCTTAAGCCTTCCATATAATATATATCACTTAATTTTATTAAATCTTTAAACAAATTTTATATTTGATATAAAATATATTATAATTTTAAAATATACAATACAATTATATTTTTTCTGCATGAAATTTTCAATATTATTGGATTTTTATTACAAATATTTATATATTTTTAATTTATAAGAATAAAAATAATTTGCATATTTATAATATCATTATTATTTATATAATTTTTTATCATTTAAGTTATAATGTATAAAAGGCATTCCTTTTATCCTTTTCCTTGCATGTTAATGCTTAGAGTGTGATTTGTGTTAGACTTACATCATTTAGTATAATTTAAAATTATGCATTAAAAATCATTTTCTCTGTATTTTATTTTTATATGTAAAAAAAAAAATAAATTATAACTTTTTGCTAATCATATATTTTTTTATTTAGCTTTGCTATATATAATTGAAAAAAATTTTTGATTTTAATAAAATTATTATATATCATAAAATTGAAGCTTAGATTAGATTATATTTTATATGGATGAATTAATAATTAATATAACCAAGTAGGACAATTTTATATGCAATAAGAAAAAAATTTGATATAACATTTTTTTTCGTTTTATGTTTCGTTTTTAAGAAAATTGATTTTGAAAATTTCCTCTATTTAAATTAATATTTATAAACATTTGATAAAAAGAATTATAAAATGTTTATGTAAATTATTCATTTTTTATTGCGTTATAAATATAATTAAAAATAATTCATACGTACATAATTGTTCGGTGAATTAAAAATGATCGAATTGTAATGTTTAATCGTTTTTAATTTTTTTCAAATTCTGCAAAAATTATTTACTAAATTTTTTAATATATCATAAATAAAAATAAAAAAAATATAAAATTTGATTATTTAACGAATTAATTTATTTTACCATTATAATAAATCCATTGCAAATACTTTTAATTTAAGAAATATATGTATATCTAATTATTTATCAAAATTTTATGAAAACTAATTAGTATTTTTTTGGATAGAAACAGTTTTTAAAGTCAATTTAATTTTTAATTTTAAAAACTTCAAAAATTAAGAATAAACGAAAAATTTTATGAAATATTTTTTAATTTTAAATATTATCTCCTACTCAGTTAATTATAATTACGGATTTATTCTATATTAAAAAAACTTTTTTTTTTTTGTTAAATTCTTCGCTTATTTAAAAATTACATAGAAATTTTTAAATTTATATTAAAATTATTTTTTATAATTTTATTTTAATTAATAAATAATTTACATATTTATTAATATTAGATATATTAAATTTTTTGTGTAAAAATATACACGTAAAAATGTATGATATGCAATATTAAGTAGATTATGGTTTTAATATTTAGTTATTGAAGTGATTAGTTATTGAAATGGTAGCTATATGGTATTTACAAATATAAAGATTGTAATAATTGTAATATGTAAAAGTAATAAGTGTAATATGTAAATATCTGTGTTTTAATGTGATAATTAAATAAAAATGTTTTTTATTAAATAGTATTATAAAAATATATTATCTATCTAAATATACATCTAATTAATGAGGCAAATATTTCTCGGGATTATTTTAATATATTTTTGAATTTTGTGATACAATACCAAGGCAGTTAGATTCAAGAAGAAATTTGGAGAGAACTACGATGGATGAATAAAACAAGGAACAAGATTATGGGTATTAATTAGAATGTAGCTATTTCTTATATTATTATTTAGAATTGATAAATAATTATTATATAGAATTGATAAAATATATATTTATTTTTAATTAAAATTTTTATTTTCTTTGAAATTTATTTAGGTTATAAAGGTTTGATTTTAATTTTTATTGCAATCATCCTGTTGCTTTTATTAATATTAGTTTACTCTTTTTGATGCTGCTATAACTGGAAAACATTTAGAGTGCATAAACAAAGGTGTTGGTCTGCGTTTAATCACACTCTATAATTCTATTTCCTTTGTCTTCCTATTGCCCCGCTACCACCACTTCACTCTCACCATTGACAGTTGGTGGAAATCTACTACTGCTGATCGCAAACCCAGATATGGTGCGGACCGAGGTGACCTGTTCAAAGTGTGGTGCACATTTGGGACATGTATTTAATGATGGACCAAAACCAACAAGGAAGCGATTTTGCATCAATTCAGCATCTATAAACTTCCATCCAGCAGGAGAAGAGAAGAAGATTACATCATAAAATTAGTAAAACACAAATTTTTCTCAAAATTTTTGAAAATGTTTAAAAAATTTTATCCATTTTTTATTTTTTATTCTGTAAGAGAAAACAAAAATTATATTTTTTATTTAATATTTTAAATTATGAATATTCTTTTATGTTAAATTTTAATACATATATTCTATATTTTATTTATGCATCATAGATTCTGAATTTAATTCCATTTGTTAGATTATTATATAAAATGTATATTTATAATGATAAAGTTAAGTAAATATTTATATTATAATCTCTTAGAATAAATTCAAATCTGTACATACACTCTAAATGAAAATCTAAAATATTACATTTAGTGTGTATAAAATATAAAAATTCATAAATTAATATAAAACATTTAAGAAACAAAACAAAATAATTTATAAAAACATTCTGTTATTTTTTCATGTTACATATAATGGATATAATATATAAAAATAATAATTATATAATAACTTTATTTCGCATAATTATTTCTGACATAATCCTTTAATATTAAAAAAAATTATTTTTTAATTCTATATTTATTAAAACAATATTTTACTATTTAGTATTAAAATGAAAGGAAGGATTTCATTTAAAAAAGAAAAATATTTTGTTATAAAATGTTTCCTTATATTTTAACGTTTCAAAACAAACTAAAAGGTATTACAGTATAATATATACGCAAATTCTAGGCATAATTTTTACAATAATTCATTATTCATTTGCTGCTTTCTTTCATTTTTAAATTCGACACTGTTAAGTATTAGTAGTTTTCCTGAGAAACCAGATTTTTACCAAATATATTCATTAGATAATAGATGCCAATTTCATATAAATAGAGGTACAGAATTCTTATTAAAACTTTGAAGCCAAAATCTTTAGTGACATATGAATAAATTAACGGCTTCACTGCTAGGCCTGATTTGTTTTATAATTGAGATCTCAAAGCATTTTCAAAAACATCATAAAAAAAATATTGAAAACATATACATATTTGATTGGTATATAGGAACCTATTTCATAGTTTTAAACTGATAATAATACATTTCTTATAAGAATACATAAATGCACTTAGAACACTAATCAAGATGTAGATGCAAAACATTACATTATTTTTATGTATAATAAAATATTATATTGTTTTTAAAATATTAAAATAATAAAGATAGCTAGAATTTTATAAGTAATACTTGCTTTTATTATAACAAGGCATATTAATACATTTTTGTACTTTTGATCACTAAAAAACAGAGTTCATTAAAATATCACAAATATTCAAAATATCTACATTTCTAATTATTTGTTTACATAATTTTTTTATAAACATAAATAAGTAAATTTTGCATCTAATTTGTCTTGATTTGCGAATAAAAATAAATCTTATAGATAGCCATTTGTAGCTGAAATACGCTTAATAACTGCCGTAGTAATATAATGACATAAAATGGACGTTACTTTTTTTTTTTTTTTTTTTTTTTTTTTTTTTCTAAAGATATTTGTGAAAATGCAGGACCTCGTTCAGTAATTCTGATCGAGTTAACGTCAATTTTGACCCTGAATCGTATATTTTTTCTTTTTTTTCCTTTTTCTTTTTTTTTTTTTTTTTTTTTTACAGAAACTGTTTATTAATACTAGACGTGCACAATTATTTTTTTTTTTTTGTTCTCTATACCTCCTATCATTGCTTACAAATCCTAAATAATTTGGAGTTGATACTGAAACAAAATAGTGCAAGAATCCATTCTTAGAATACTGAAACAAATTTCATGTGATTATATATTATTATCCCTGATTCCTTAGATAAAATTCTTTCAGCATATAACTCCAAATTTAGGCGTAAGCGCGATACGAACTGAGCTGCTTCGTCTGTCAAGTATAATTAGACATTATTGATATAAAAAAAACTAATCAGGCTTTTTAATATTATGAAAATAATAAACCCAGTAAATAATAAATATAATATTACATATACGATAGTTCATTACCAAATAATGTATGTTTTTTTCTTTTTTTATTTCATATTATGTAATATATTCTTAATTTCTTCAATATCTATTATACTTTTACGTGGCGTTCTTTAGCTTTAGTTTACGATAAATTCCTATATGTAATGAAAATGCAATGAATAAAAATAACAAATTTGAAAATGTGTTTCTTAAACTAAAAATATCCAAGGTTTCATTTTCAGTAGTATATGTTTAAGATATAATACAATTAGGAAAGACATTAATCATTATGTTTAATGTAGTACAACCATTTAGAAACCTTGTCTTATATAATTGTCAACGTAAATTTATATATTTTTATTGATCTGTATGTTTGTATCTGTATTAAACAAAATATTAAATTATTTTGTTGATGGTTCAAGATTATAAGGAATCTAGCGCGAGTTTTTCACGTCTCTAAACATGACAAGACAGGCACTTTATAGTGTCACAAAATGTTCCTATATCTGAACCTTGTTTTAAAATTTCATCGATCATCCGTTCACTTTTTGTAAGACACGTTAAAGACAACTTATATTTGACCTGTATTGAAGAACACACGTAATTGGACATTTGTCCATAGAAAGATGTTCTTATATCTAACATATTTTAGTAACAAGGTCAATATCTCAACGTGTCCCGTCAGCGATGCAAATGAGAAAAAGTACTTATATTTTATCTTACAATTATAAATGAATAATTTTAAATAAGAATTGCATGTATTAAATTTATTATAAATTTCATTATATATGAAATTAATTTTCTATACTATATACACATTAACATAATACAAAAATTGCAGTGTCCAAATATTAAAAAAAATCTATTAAAATTCAATTTAATATAACATAATGAAATTTGCTAACATCCAATGACAAGAACGTGATTCTTGAGAACGTTTAAAACAAGTTAGGCTATCGCTTATACATCTACGTCATACTGACAGACCAAAGACTGAAAACATATTGCTCTGCTCTCCATAACTTCATTCAAAAAATATAAATCTGACACGAAGACCAATTTCTTTTTTCTACAATTTCTTGTTAAACCATAATAATGTATTAGAATAGGTCCTATGTACTTGTTCACATTTTTTATGGTATTATCTAATAAGGTTTTTGCTATAAATAATGTATGTTTGTAGCTAACTCTGATCTTCAATTTTAGAGTCAGTAATACTTTTATATCTTTAGAAAATAACTGACAGTCGCTTGAAAATCCTCGATGACCTTCAATATTAGTACAAGAGCTTTTCAGGCAACAACCCACACATACAATTTATTTTGAAGACTATTTAAATAAAATGTTCAACTCTTAGTAACTAATAAATACCCATCGAGGAATACAAGATTTCTGCCGTCAGATCGTTCACAGTTCTTCTGATTTAACTTTATTTCCTCTCCCGCATAACATGCGAGAATCGAGCAATTTAAAAACTTTGAAACCATTTCTCGATACTTTTCAAGGTATCGGATAAGTTCTATCTATCTATGATCTATATATATATATGTATGTATATATATATATACATATACATATACATATACACATATACATATATATATATGTATATATATTTATATATTTATATATGTTTATTCATTATTTATTATATATTATTGAATTATTGTGCCGTTCCATTTTGGGAGGGTGATTCATTATTTTTCATTATTTGTAAAATTATATCTTTGTGATCATGTTATATGATCACATATATTCTTTTAATTACCTTTAGCAGCTTCCTTCGCTGCCATTATCAAAGGTGTTAAAGAAGCAAGAGGCCTTGCTAATTTCAAGAAAGGATGCTGCAATTTGTTGTAAAATTACAATTTTAATTAAAATTTATTTCATATGATTATTATTTAAATTTGATGTATATTAAATATATTTTTTTAATATATTATTAAAATTACCTTGAGTAATTCTGAAGCTGCTGATCGTTTTTCCACTTCAACTTCTAAACATTGATCCAAAAAATCTTGGAAAATTCCTGATAATTTATCTTTTTCTTTAATTTCTGGTTTTCCATTTGTTGCAATTAAATATAACGCTCTTAATGGATTTTCATTCAAATATGGTGGTTCTCCTTCTATCATTTCAATAGCCATTATACCCAATGACCAAATATCCACCTTTAAATAATGTATGATAATATAATAAATATATCTTATTTTTACACGCGCGTGCATACATACATATACATTTCTTTTTTACCTTTGGACCATATTGCTTTCTTGTAACTACTTCTGGTGCCATCCAATATGGTGTACCAACCATTGTAGTTCGTTTACTTTGCTCTGGTGAAATTTGTGCACAAAATCCAAAATCTGTTAACTTCACTCCACCATCTAGTCCAAGTAGGATATTATCAGATTTAATATCCCTATGTATAACTTGATTACAATGAAGGAACTCCAAAGCTTGTAGGACTTCTCTACACACTGCTGCTATTTGACCCTCATCCATACAAGTTTCAGTTACAACATCTGTTAAACTACCACCAGGTAAATATTCCATAACTACCCATAATTCTTCTCCTACAAGATAACTATCCAAATAATTTACAACATTTGGATGTTTATTCTCCCGCATGACTAATATCTCATTTATTATTAATTCCTTCTTTGGTTGTTGTGAAAGGTTCATTTGTTTTATTGCAACTTCCATACCTGTTGACGTTTCAATTGCTGTATATACTGTTCCCGAAGCACTAAAAAAATAACGTTATAAATATATAATAATGAAAATCAAGAAAAAATTTGTTAAAAGAATAAAAGTTATATTTTATGTGTAATTTACCCTTGTCCTATTTTTTCCATTTTTGTATATTTCCTATTTGGATCACCTACACTTACAATTGTTCTTAATTTTTCTAATATTTCATCATCTGACATTTTTTTCTTTCTAGCTTTATCACTTTGCGCTGGTCTTGTTTGATCAGTTGTCGTCGATGTAGGAGTAGCTTGATTTTTATTTCTATCCAATTGTGATTGATGTGGCTGTTGAGGTGTACCATTTCGTTGAGGTGATCCTAATGTAGTAGTTAATGGTGGTGGTGGCTCTTCTTCTATTGGCTTTGTGTACTGTTATAAAAAGTTTTATTCTCTAATTTAATATTTATATTTAAATAATTTTTTATTTTCAATAGTTTACAAAAATGACTTACAATTGATTTCGTACGTTCCGGTCTAGCAGAAATTGGTGGTGGTGGTGGTTCATCTTCCTGTTCAGAACTAGTTGCACAAGCATCTGTTGGTGTACTACTTGGACTACTGCTACTTACTCTATAAATTTTTTATTTTTCAATGAATATTTAAATATATGTAGAAGTATATAAATATATGTAGAAAGAAATAAAGAAGAATATAGAAAAAAATTATAAGTATAAAATTCACCTGCTGAGTGAATGCTGAGAATGAGAACTTCCAGAAGCTTGTGACATTGCTTGACCACGAATGTTTCCTACTCCTGTCCCAACACCTATACCCATGCTTCTAGGACTACTTGCTCTCTCAATAGGAGCTGAGCATAAAATATTACATTTTTGATTTACTAATGTACTATAAAATTTATTGTAATAATAATATTGACAATATAAATTAATTTTTACACAATATTATTAACTTACCAACTACTCCAACCATTTTTGTAGTTGTCATATATTTGGAACCTTTTGTTTCTTTACTGCTACTATCATACCAATTCAATACATCTAGTACAGCCTGTGGATTTTTCTTCTGTTCTTGTTTACTAATATTACTAGACATAAGCAATCTTGCCCATGCTTCTGGCATCCCCTAAGATCAAAAATTATGTTTCAAAGTAATCATTAATAATCTTATATATAAATTTTTTAAAAAGTAACTGATATAGGAATATAATATTTATAAAGATATAATTCTCAAAATTCTTAAAACTAAGAGTTTTTATCATGCAAATAAAATATTTGAGAATTTATTTATTAAGAAGAAAGAGTAGAAGAAATAGTAAGATTTTAAGCAATCAAATTAATATTAAATTTCATTATTGCAAGAAAGCAATAATATCAAATGCAACGTTGACTAAAGCATCTATTAATCTATTAAAGCAACTATGCTTCTAATCTATAAATTCTAAATTTTAAATAAGAAGTAAAAACTTAATTTTGTTGATTGCAACAAAAACAAACAATTAAATTAAGTGTATATATAATAATAAAAAAAAAATACAGACAAACTACTTTTGTGGTCATTTGAAATTACTTACTTTTAATGGCAGCTTGAAAGAAATACGTGTCTAGTTAGTTTTTCATGTGAAAAAATAATAGGTATAAGAAGCATCAGACAAATTACCAAATTACTTTTCCACAATGTCCATACACATGTGAACAAGTGATGAAAATTCAATTTTTTTTAGGTACGAAAAATCCATCTGAGATATGATTTTACAAAAAGAAAATTTTTGTTATATTAATTAATATTTAATACTACATTACTAGTTGCTCTTACAATGTTATCTTATGAATATTATGAAATTTTATGAATTAAGATTAATTTCTAAAAATATATTTATTATTATTTATACAAAATTAATTTATTGAAATACAAATAATTTTATCATGAAATGAATATTTTATTTAATTTAAACTGCTATAATCTATTCCATTTTTAAATTTTTTTTTGATTTTATTCATAAAATACAATGTCCTAATAAATAAATAAACCAATGAATTACAAAATAAATATTAAATATCATATAGAAATAAATATTAATTTAATAATATTATATTATCAAAAGTAATAAATATAAAAATTTAATAAGAAATATTTTCTGATTGAAAATTATTGTAGGATTTGTAAAAATTTATACAACTAGTAGTGTAATGAAATATAAATATATTTATTAATACATAAACTTTATTGGATACTCCGTACCATTATATAATAGCAAAGCAGAAAGCGAGTGCATTTTGAACAATATTAACAAATTGTAAATAATAAATTGACTTACCGTAAATTCACCAGTAACAGCATCAAATCCAACATGAACTGTATGTTCAAAATTAGTTGGATAACTAATATTGGGTTTATCTTTATTTTCCTTTACTTTCATTTTGCTTTTCAATGTTTTTTTCTTACGTTCATCAGAATCAGGTTCTTTAGGTAGTGGACGCATATCCACTGGTAAGTTAGGTGTTGATTCACCTCTGAAATCAATTTAATATTTATCTAAACACTAACACTGATTGAATAAGAAAAAACAATTTTGCTTTTATATATTTATCTTTATATTTTATATATGAATAAAAATTATAAATTAATTTTTATACCAATTACATTTAAATAATTTTATTATCTATTATTAAATTAAAATCATATAAAAAATATAATTAATTTATATTTAAGTTATCATATCTTTACTTTTTAATATACATATAGATGTATATACATATGAATTTATATATATATATATATATATATAAAGTATTATAATCATTCATATGTATGTAAATTATTTATAAAAATAATATACATATGCATATATATTATGTTTATAAAATATAGTTAGCAAAATAACATATAAAGTCTTTAAAGGATGATCTCCCACATCAGAATGTCATCATGTATGAACTGTACAATTTTATTTTTAGCAACCAGTAGATTAGTGTCTGTTACTCTATTTTTAGGAGATGCAGACTTCTACTTATTGCAAAGAAAGTAATAAGAATATAAAATGTAAAAACTCATGAATTTTTAGTCATATATAATATAATATAAAAGTATATTGTATATTATATTTATTATGCAAGACTGAAGTACTACAGAATCAAATTTTAAATATTTATTTTTAAGTATATGTTTAAATTTCTAATATTAAATAATAAATTTTGCTTTTCCTTAAAAATTCCTTAATATTAATAAATTGTAATACATGATAATACAACATAAAGAATAAATTTAAGATAATACCTATTTGATGTAAGTCGCACAGGAGGTGCAGGGGGTTTATCTTCTTCATCTGACATATTGTATCTACTTTTGTTTCTTTGTTGTCAATCTATTTTATAACAATGTATTTCTATTGTTTTACTTGAAGATTTGTTTAACAATATTAGCTCAAGTCTTATTAAGATCGTAATTATTGTTATGTTATATAAATTTTAAAAGACTAAGAGTTTAAATCACAGTGCACAGAAAATTCTTTATGTTGACAAAAACACCAAGTCTGTTGAAAACATGAAATTCTAAGATCCATTCACTTCTGTTTTGAAAAAAAAAAAGTTGTTTCTTTGAATTTAATAAATAATATTGTTGAAGTGATGTTTTTAAAATACCGGTTCTATATCACGAGTACAAACAGATAGATTCTTGATAACCGGTAAAGAACATAAAACAAAACGGAACAAAAATGCCCCTCTTCGTGGATGACACTACGAAAGTTGTTTTAGAAAAGTTATTTGTGAAAAGCCTTGTTCGATTATGAAGAATAACGGCGTTCTTGAACAGGTCAATGTCGTAAGTATGGGGTGTGCTCGAAGACGAGGGATACACAGGCACCTCAAGAAAGCGTGATTCACGCACGGGTGCAGACACCGCGCCGCATCCACTGATCTCTAATTCTCACTCCCTCTCTTTCTCTCTTCACTTTCTTATTCTTTATCTCGATTTTCTTTAGTATCGCGTTCGCTCTTTCGTTCTCACGATATTTCACTCCTCCCTTTTTCTATCCTCTCGCATTCGCGAAAGAAAAAATACGATTGTATATCGTGTATATATGGCGCCGCTTTATCCACACGTCCGTGATGTGCCGCGTTTGGGCACGGCGGAGGCGGAACCGCGCGGCGCTCTAAGTCTTATCAATGGTACCTCATTTCGTACATATAATCGACGCCCAATGTCGACGAATGTCTCCCTATTCTTCTCCACGACTTTTCAAAATTGATAAGAAGTCTGAATCACCACCGCCGCCGCGGTCCTTTGGCACTGCACAGCGCCTCCAGTGGAACACCGTTCACTCCCTCTCTTTCTGTATCTCTCTCTTATCCTTTCTCTTTCTTTTTCTCTTTTTCACTTTTTCATTTGCTTTTTTCTCTTTTTTTTAACTATATCTTTCTCTTCATACATTTACAAGATTTGATTAATAGTACATACATATATATTTATTTCCTACATCTACACTTATTATACTTAACATGAATGATTATGTATATGTATATACATATGATTTAAAAAGAAATTTAGAATAAAATATACTGAAATGGTGGTAAGACTGCAAACGAACAATTACAGGTTAGCCAATGTAAAAACAAATATTGTTATAAACTTCATTATAGTTTTATTCATAAAAATTAAATTTTGTGAAATGTTACAAGTTTTCGAAGATAAATTAGAAATATGAATATTCAGAATGTTTTAAAATCTTAAAATTCTGTGTATATAAATAAATAGTTTAATAATTTTAACTATTTACTATATATTTTCATGTAGGTATCTATTGATATTTTTATTCATATTCCTACAATAGATAACATATGCTTTTATAGATTATTTTTATAATGTATTTAAAAATATTACATTTTTCTCATATATCATTTTTTTATTTTAATTCTTAATTGGAAAATAAATTTAATATTTTAATAATATATTTCTAAAAATTTTTATTGTTAAAAATTTTATTGTTAAAAGTTTATTTATTAAAAATGTATGATTTACTATTATTTATAATCATATATGTAATAAAGGATGTTTGAAAAAATTAATATTCCAATATCACAAATATTATTAATAATTATAAAATTTATTATAAATTTATAATAATGATATTTTATAAATATAAATATATAATAATAATAAATAATAATAAATATATAATAATAAATGTTTATTGTTATTTACTATAAAAAACTTCAGTCAGAGTAATTATTTATTAATTTGTATTGGGAAATAAATTCTTTAAATATTTAATTAATTTAATCTAATTTATAATATATATATATATACATACATACATATATATATATTTTTTTAAGTTATAAACATATATGTATTTATTTATATTATTTTTATATATATATATATCAAATGAAAAATTTATTAAGAAAATTATTTTACCATAAATATTTATACATAATATATATACATACATATATATACATAATTATACATAATATCTATGTCAAATATTATGTATCAGTAATTATATCAATGTTAAAAAATAATCATAATTTTTATTATTTTTTTTATTTTTTTGTTTATTTTTTATATTTTAAGTATTATATTAATATATAAGTATTATATAATGCTATGATATCTTAATGCTATATTTATGAATAAAAATCTTTATACTTATAATTGATTCATATTTTTGGCACGATTATAAGTTTTTTGCATAGTTAAGATTATATCTAATAAGTTTATTAAATTTTAATAAATATTTATATTGGAAACTCTTCTCTAAATAACTTTTTCATTGAAAATATTATATTAGAAACATAATAAAATTTTAATAATATATTGATTATATTTTTATTTTATATAAAAAATGATTCAAAAAAGAATTATTTGTTTATCACATATTTTTTATATTAAGCATTACATGTATTTAAATTTTAATAAATTATAAACCAAATATTAATATTTTATATTAATTATATTATTACATTATTTAAAAATGTTTAAATTAGTTTATAATAATAATTATGTAATATTTTTATTATTTTAAATTAAGGTAATGTAATATTTTATAAAAAATAAAATTTAAAAATATTCATTTTTACAAAAAAGTATAATTTAGAAATTCAGGAATAAAAAATAAGAAATAAAATTATTAAATTGTTTAATATTTAAATAATACTCAACTAATATTTAAATATATAAATATTAAGTAATACATGATAAAAATATTGATGACGATAATATACAATAATAAACATATTTTTATCGTATATATTATCAAATATAATTTTTAATAATCAACTTGATTTAATCTTAAATCTATATCTTTAAATGATACTTGAATAATGATAATATGTGTGAAGTTAGCTATTAGAAGTTGGCAATCGCAGCAAAGAAATAAAAAGTAACCATTTTTCATATAATAAGACTGTTTACTATTAAGGAAATCGTTATTTTCATTTTTTATAATTATTATTTTATGTTATGAAATATCTATGAATTATATTTAATGCTATTTATTAGTCAACAAGAAGACTAGTGTTTTTATTACAGGTCATAAAGTTATATCTACTATATTTATGATTCATCAAATAATGTAAAATAACCTCGATATGAAATTTGACATTTGACGACATATTTAATGTACGTGCATTATCACAAATACAATAGAAATTATTTAATTGTAGAATTATATTATATTATTTAATTATATGTTACAGGTCAAAATAATAAATCAATCACTTTTTACAGAAGAAAAAGTTATCAGAATCAGTTTTAATTAATTCTCAAGTTTGACATTATTAATTCAAGATGAAGAAAAAGGTACATAAATTTTGTTTTTATTTTTTGTATAAGATTAAAGTTATTTAATAATTTCTCTATTTATATATTTTTATGTTTTATATATGATCAATATTTATTTTTTAGGTTTTGTTGATGGGTAAAAGTGGTTCAGGAAAAACCAGTATGCGTAGTATAATTTTTGCTAATTATATTGCTCGTGATACTCGTCGTTTGGGAGCAACAAGTATGTAATATTTGAATATTGTTATTTTGTCAAATATTATATTTTATATTATATATACATATATTTATTAATTTATTATATTTAATAGTTGATGTAGAACATAGTCATGTTCGATTTCTTGGTAATTTGGTATTGAATCTTTGGGATTGTGGTGGTCAAGAAGCATTTATGGAAAATTATTTTGCATCACAACGTGATAATATATTTAGAAATGTAGAAGTTCTGATCTATGTTTTTGATGTAGAATCCAGAGAATTAGATAAAGATATGCATTATTATCAGAGTTGCTTAGAAGCAATATTACAAAATAGTCCAGAAGCAAAAATATTCTGTTTAGTACATAAAATGGATTTAGTACAAGAGGATCAAAGAGATTTGATATTTAGAGAAAGAGAAGAAGATTTGAAAAGACTTAGTTTGCCTCTTGAATGTACTTGTTTCAGAACTAGTATATGGGATGAAACATTATATAGGTATATCTTCATAATTATATAATGACCTCAATTTATAATATTTTATAATTTTATTTTATTAATTTAATTAATTTTTATTAATTATTATTAATTTAATTAATTATTATTATTTTTAAATTATTATATTTTTAGAGCATGGTCTTCAATCGTATATATGTTAATTCCAAACGTGAAAGAACTTGAACAAAGTTTGAAACAATTTACAAATATTATTGATGCTGATGAAGTACTTTTATTTGAAAGAGCAACATTTTTAGTGATTAGCTATTGTCAAAGACAACATCATAGAGACGTACATCGATTTGAAAAAGTATCTAATATAATAAAACAGTTCAAATTGAGTTGCAGGTAAACTGCAGAAATAAAAATAAAAATCAATATAAAAATTGGTCTGAATATATATTTATAAATCATATCTTTTAGTAAACTGGCAGCACAGTTTCAGAGTATGGAAGTTAGAAATACAAATTTTGCGGCTTTTATCGATGTATTTACATCGAATACATACGTAATGGTTATTATGTCGGATCCTGCTATTCGTAAGTACTACTACTACAATTTTAATTTTTTTTTTATAATGAATAATGAAATACTTATTCTCGTATTATTTCAGCATCAGCAGCAACATTAATCAATATTCGTAATGCGCGAAAACATTTCGAAAAACTAGAACGTGCTAGTCAAAGTTCAGCATTAAGTAGATAGAAATCAGCTCGACCCAGGCGCGTTGTCACCCGGGTCCAGGCTGTTAATCATTATTGAATCTAAGAGTCATTTTAAAAGAGAATCATCAAAATAAAGGTGAAAAAAATAAGAATCTTTTTTCTTTTTATTAATTAAAATAATTTTGTTAATGAATAAATAATTTCAACCATTATAATAAATGTTATTCTTAAAGAATAATATTCTTTGATAACAAATATTTTAAAAAATTATTCATACTTTATTTTATATAAAAATTAATAAAGAAATACTTAAAAATTTTGGCACATATGTATATTAATAAATAAATATAAATAAATATCTATTATATGCCATTATCATATTAAGTGAAATATATTGTTATTCACTTACAATAAATAATCTCTTGGCTCTTAGATAAAACATGGTTTTCTAGATTAAGCATTTTCCTGGTTTTATAATATTACGTATAGCGTTCTTATTTCTGTATAGCAAATCTGGCCTGTTATAAAAACATATATTTTTTTAAATTATATTATATGTTTTAATACAATAGTGTATATACTTATTATACTAACCATGTCATTATAATAATTAATAAATAATTGTCTTTCAATTTAAATGATAGTGTTAAATTATGTTATATTTTGTATAAAATTTTGATCAGTATTTTTTGATATAAAATGATATTAAACTTGTTTGAATTTTTTTATAGCTGTATTTATGGAAAAATAATAAAAGAAAGGGAATAATAAAGTCTTATGTTTTTACATGTATAATTAAACTATATTTTTTTATTATAAATAAAATGATCATTAAACTTAATTCTAATATTCTATTGAAATAAAAAAAAAGAATGTTACGTAATATTTATGAATACTCAACTAGTCTGAAGATATATTTAAAATTCCCGCCATTTGTGTATTAATGGCGAATTTGTGAGTGTCACTCTTTTAGACTAATAAAACAATTCAGATTTTATAGAGTTTGAATATGGATAAAATAATTAAAGGAATAATGAAATATAGAAAGTGTCATAGAGAAGAAATGGTGAAACAATTTCAAAAAGTTAAAGACTGTCCTGAAGTATGTAAAAATTATTTTATCTAATTTAATCATTTATTAATCATTTATAAATGTGTTTATTTTTTTGTGATATACTTTTTATCTCATGATATGTTTATTTTTAAATTATGTTTATAACAATATTTTGACATTTATAATGAAAAATATATCCTGAAAATATAATAAAATTTAAATAAAATAATTTTTTTTATCATTCGTTTTTATCATTCAAAAGGACAAGTTTCTTTTGAATATGATTTTCTTATCACATTTATTTTGAATATGATTATCTTATATTTACGTACGTCCTTGAACTAAAGAATCATATACAAGAAAAACAAAAAAAAACATTGCGTTTATTCTGGAAAATATTATCTGGGATATATTATGCATGAAAATTATATTAATTATATAATATCTATTTAATTTATCTAAAAAATATATTCATCGATTTATATTAAAAAAATAAATAATATATGTTGCAATTAACGCAAATTACATTTTACTAATCTAAAACAGTATTAATACTTACTTATATTGTAATTAATTTATATAAGTCGTTACTCTTATCATAGCCAAAAGCAGCATTCTTTACCTGCATGGATTCCCGGATGATTCCAACTAGATTTACGGAAACAAATGTTGGAGACATGTTTGTTGGTACGAGATTTCACGATGACATTATATTCTCGAATATGAAACTTGTTTTTTTGGTAATTTCACGATGCAATTTAATGACATGTTATTGCAATGTTTTTTATATTTGTACTTAAATGGGTATTTTTTTAATTTTACTAATTAAATAAATATCATATTAATGATTGGAAAAATAAATATTCGATTTAAAAATGACGAAATCGAAAATGTATTTTTTTTTTCTATAGATAAGTTTTGTCATGAATTTTATGTTTTTCAGTAAGAAATGCTGGTAATATTATTCCTCATTCTCAGCATTTTGAGGACGAGTTAGCAATGTGTGAACCGGCAGCCTTAGAACTTGTTTGTTTAATGAACGAAATAAAACACATTATAGTTTGCGGCCATAGCGATTGTAAGGCTATGAATATGTTATATTCTTTGCGCGAAGAAGAATTAGCATCTAAAGTACGTATTTAATTAATTTTATTATTTTTAAATCTATTTTGCGAATTTATAAGATATTTTTCAGGTAAATAGAAGGATATCGCCATTAAAAGCATGGCTTTGTGCACACGCTAGTAATAGTTTAACGAGATTTCAACAGCTTGAAATCAGTGATTTCCGTGACCCGATACTTTTTCAAGGTGAGACATCTTTACGAAAATTTGTAGCTTATATTGATCCTGAAGATAAATTCGGCGTAGAAGATAAATTATCTCAAGTTAGTATAAATATAAATTTAATCTGTTATACACACACACACATATATATATATATATATATATAAAATATATATTTTATACACATATTTAATTACGAAAAAGTGAAAATTATTTTAAATAAATATATTTTATTTTCAGATAAATACTTTACAACAATTACAAAATATAGCTTCTTATGGATTTTTAAAAAAACGATTGGAAAGGCATGATTTGCATATTCATGCATTATGGTTTGATATTTATACTGGTGATATTTATTATTTTAGTAGGGCAAATAAGAAATTCGTAGAAATAAATGAATCAACCGAAAGATGTTTACTTACAGAAATTAAAAAATATTATTCTTAAATTTTTTATTAAAATTATATTAATTTATATCAATATTGTTTGATATATCAATATTTTTATTTATTTTAATCTATATATTTTTTTATAGAAAATCGTTTTTTGGTTAAGACTGAATTTGATTTGTTGAATCTCTTATAATCTAATAGTTTTAAACATATAATAGTTAAATATTTGTTGAAATTTCTTATTATGTTTCTACATATGAAACATAAAAATTATAAATTAATTTTTATTATTATCTTCTTTTTTTTAACTAATAATTTTTTATATTATAATTATTTTTTTAAAATTTAAAAATTTTATTTAAAATTTATAAAAAATAAATTGATAATAACAATATATGATATAAATTTATATAATATGCAACATAATTTTAGATATTGCATATTATTATGCACATAGATAAAAAAAAATTTTATATAATATAAAATTAGGTAATAATTAAAGTAAAAAATATTTATTTCTTGATAAAATATGTATATATAATTACAATTATTGAAATCAGAAATGAAATATTATTTTTGATATATATTTTATGTATTGTTATACAATATATACAAAGTTTATCTGTAATATATATTTGTAACGATTTACATAATAATATATACTTTTAAATTATATATATATATATACTTTTAAATTATATATATATTTTTTTAAATTATATATATATATATATATATATATGTAATTATACATGTTCACTGTGATAAAAATAAATAAAATATGTTTATTGTTCTTGTTCGATTCATATAACGATTCACTTCGCTTCTTGCCGATTTGATTTAATATACTTTACATCTGAATTGTATAAAATCGAAGTCATGGAATAGCCAGAGGACGTACTGATGGATGGACGGTTTCGTGGCCAGGCGAACTAGAGCATGCCACTCCCGAAAGAGAAAGCAAAACAACGAACTAAAGTATAGAATTAGGATAATAATAAATATGATATTAGAGATTGGTATAAATTTATTGATGCAATGTATATTATATGTATAAATATAATATCATAAATATAATGTATATATATATATATATTTTAAATAATGTGGTTTTTTTTATTATTATTAATATTTATTAATATTAGTTAATTATTAAGATTAAAAATAAGATTAGAATGTTATTTTATTTATCTAATATTAAATAAAAGCATAAAGTTATCTTTTACAATTATATATATAGTCAAATATTTAAAATCAAATATAATTAGTCCTTTTCACAAATATATCTACAATCTGTGATTTACAATTTACAATATGAAATTTAAATCATAAAAAAATTCTAAAATATATACAATTGTTTTAAACTTTTTTACATAAAAATGAATTATCTATTATTTTAAATTAAAAACAATATACAAATATTTTCAATGCATCAAAGAATTTTGCAAATTCAAAAATTTTTCCTCAATTCCATGTGGATAAAAATTCTATAAATTATCGAAATAAAAATATCTTTTGTTAGTTTAGTAACATATACTTGCATATCATAGTTACGGTACGAGGCATGCATACATTCTAGAAACTTGTGGTCAGATGCGAAAAATATATAAATTCGCGCTTTTCAATGTGTTTTATAATGTATAAAAATAGTAGATAAAAGTGAAGAGGATTCATTATTCTGTCTAGACGAATGGTCGAGTTGGCTCCGTTAGGTTATGATGAATCCCGGTATATATATATATATATATATATATAGTTATAGTAAATCAGAAGGTGGGAGGATCAGAGAATCTCTTCGGTCTTTGGAGAACGATACATGCGTTCTTTTTTCTTTCCAAGATCTCGCACCCCATGAATCGCTGACATACTAACCTAGATTATTCTGGGGTATCTATCATGAAGGCAAAGCGTGCTGTAAATATAATACATGTTCTACGTTAAAAAGTAAAATCATGTCATCTTTTATTTTTCACGTAAGCGAGATTCAGAGCGAAACATTTTTACAAAGTGGAGAATTCCGTATGTTCAAGATACGTTCCGACTAGATTGTGCGTTAAAAATTATATATATTGGATATGATATAATTATATTGTCATTTATTAGAGATTGATTTTAATTGGTATGTAATTATTTTTTAGAATTCAAAAAAAAAGAAAAATGTTAAAAAAAATTTTACGATAAAATGATTTGTTTTTTCAAATTTATTTCTTTTTTTTTTTTTCGTTTCGATATTATTATTGAAACACTTATTTTCGAAAAAAATATTTTACCAAGTTTCTAAAAATGGAATTACAAGCGTTTTAAAGCATGCACACCATCAAACTTCCGTGAAGAATGTCTTTAAATTAGATTCGGTTACGAAATTCAGGTGCAATTCAGGTAGTCTCCTGGTCCGTTTACCTGGCTAGTCGGACAATGTTTACTGCTATTATATTATGCTTGATAATTTTGCGGCCAAAAAGTGAGTTACACAAACATCTAAAGTTACGTAGTATAGTACGTATCTCGAATGAACTCGAAGAAACAATTGATAGCCTTTCAACTCTGCTTATTTCTTCAACATGTCTTTTCTACGTCTATCTCGATATCGATATTTATTTTGTAAAGAAGAAATAGAATTAGTTTCTTCGAAGTAATTCTTTTACAACTTTATACATTTAATTGATAAATTTATCAATTATTTCAAGCGTAAAAATTTTATAATATTTAAAAAATTGTTTTTCATTATATTACTACGTAGATTTTTAGATGTAAAATTTCGATCATTCGATTAATCGAATCGAAAAGAATTAGTCAGTCTGAATCGAAGTAGCCAATCGATACCAATCGAAATAAAATTTCGAATAACTTTATCAATTATAGAACGGTGAAAGTTAAAGAATATATATAGAAAAAAATAAAAACTCTATCTAATATGTTTTATGTGAAAAGAATCTAAATAATTTGAAATATTCTTACATCCATATTTTTCTTTTTTATAGACGTATAAATATCTGTAAGTAATGAATTTATATAGCTTTTTTTTTCAACATATATAATTTATATTAAATTTTTTCCCAATCTTTTGAAATATATCGTCTGAGATTTCAATAAAATTTCAAATTGTTTTTAAAACAAATGTCCGTATTGAATATTCCGTCAATTTATTTAGGGTGCATTCGTCATAATATTTTTATAGGTTAGATTGGATAACGTCCCTTATACGAATTTATTCGGTACGTTAATTAATTACGCGGATACGACGTCGTTAATTTTTCTACGCTTGACGGATCTTCCTTGCCAACACTCGCACAAGAATAAAGTTTCGGAAAAATACACGAGCGTAACGAAGTAGTAATGCCACCGCGGAGTACAGCGTGTTATGCTTCGGCACACACCACTGGCCACGCACTCTTTTTCTATGACCATTCTAAAACGAAAGAAAGAAAAAAAGGAGATCGTGCGAAATCGTGACATCGTTACTATCTCCCATGCTTCAATAGCTAATTTATCCAATTTTTCGATTCGCTGAAATGAGGCTCAATGAACTATTTCGACATTATTATTTTATCTTAGTTGAAATAGAATGTCAAAACGAAAATAAAATGTTAAATAATTAATAATTTTCAAATATGTAATCGCGATTGTATCATGTTTCACGTTTTTTTTTTTCCTTCAACTGATGAGTCACGATTAGTTAGGTTATAATATGTTTACCGTGATATGTTTACTGTACATTAACATGGCACGTATCATATCGTGTAGCGTTTTAATCTATTTTTGATCATACATTGTTAAACTTTCAAGTCTTTATAAAAAACAGAACATTAATAACGAGTATTTTTCTTCTATTTTGCTTCTATCGATGTCTATTTTTTTTTTGTGTGCATATATTTATATTTTTATTAAATATTAACATATTGTTAGAATTTATTTTAATTAATTATTAATTATTATAATATATATAATTTCAAATAATTAATCGAACAAAGAAACGAACTAATCATTAAATATTTATTTTAAAATTATTATTTTAAATAAGTTTCAATAACATGCAACCGGTAGAGGGCTTTTTTCTCAGCGGAATCTTTATGTGGTCATTAGTGTTCTCGTTTTCAAGCCTCGTGTTTCGTATCCGAGTAAAAGTGAGTCCTAAATAAACGACATGCATGACCATAAATATACTTCCCATGTCGACAAAAAACTCATGTCATTTAGTGAATTGCCCGTGTCTATTATAAAATTAAAAGAAATAGATAGGATAAAATGTTTCATGTATGATAATCGCTATTATTTTTATTTCTAACCTCCTTCGTACCCTACTAACCGCGCGTCATTCTATTTAAGTCAAGGAAGTGATGAATAACGTGCGAGTTTGACATAATTTTCTCAACGAGTGGGTCGAATATCAAGGTGTAAATCCTAATCTAATGTATGTGTTGTATCTAATGTATTTGCTGCCTGAAAATGTCCGAAATTCTAAGCACGACCGTTAACCTAACGTTTAACTGTATAATTATGGCGCAACTTGTCCGAAAAGATTCTCTTTCTCTTCCCCTTCGTCGCTTCGTCATTTTATGAATTATGTACTATGCGTACAGATTTGACATCCAGCTGTAATGTCATGATCCTTCTTATCTGCCAGGGGATAATAGTAAGTCTCGTTAATGAGAGTTATTAGCAAATAATACGAGGATTCATGAGCGTTTCTTTTATGAATAGTAAGTAAGCTTTTCTTTAAACGAAACTTATAATGTAATATTATCGTAATTAATATTTTACTTGATATTTAAATAAAAATTTTTTGTTCAAGCAATATCTACGTAAATAGTTCTTTAACGAAGAATGAAATAATGATTAAAACGAATGTTCTCGTTTATTCTATCTTTTTATTATTCTATTCTTTTTTCAAATTTATAATCCTTGATAAATCCTTGCAAAATTGCAAGGCGTCGAAGGACTCGCTCGCTGTTTCGCTTCAGTTCATGATCGAGAAAAATGATCGTATTTATATAAATCAGCAATTTGATTAATTTAAAGCGGTAAGCAGTGTGTCGAATGTATTCCAATGATATTGTTTATTTTTTACGCAGTATATTTGCAAAGTGGTAACGGTGGCATAGCTACAATGTAATTATAAAATGTTGCAATGGCAACCGGTGCAACGAACTCACGAATGTAAGTACATACCGTGCAATGATATTGCCGGTGAACACTCTAATTGTTATGAAACATCTTTCTATACGTTTCGTGAACAACTACCTAGTCGAATAATTTATTTCGTCCCAAAACGAGCGTGCACTATATTTACGATTATTTTTTATTTTATAACTCTATAGTTTTTATATTAATTTTGATAATATTCCTTCTATTCTATTGTAGTTTTTTTTTTTCACGTTGAACAAGATAGAAAACTTTCTAAAAATTATTTGTACGCAATATTTTATTGACCAGAAATTCTCGATGCTATTGAGAAACGCTTATGATCTAAAGAATGGTTTCATTGAAATTACATATAATGAATGATACACACGTAATGTAATAATTTTTCTTAAATTAAAAAATTTTTCAATGAAACACTCGATTACGAATGAAAATGAGTTAAAGAAACAATGTAACGAGTCGTGATGAGTTTTCACGACATCTGTACGTATATTTTTTATTTATAAATACAGCATAAACAGATAAATGTAGAATAAAGAGAGGTAATATTTTATACAGGGCCATGGCGCAACGTAAGTTGGATGGAAATAGTATTATGTAAAATCCGAGCAAAAATTTCAACCACATAGAAAAACTTTTGTTAAGAACCTCGAGGATACCTACTTACCTACAGTACCGAGGAATTGGACACCGACTTTGCCGATTAGTCAAACTATCGATCGTTCTCAAATTGTCGCTTCTCTTTTTTTGATTCGTAGCTCGAATTTATCGGTTTATAATATGATGGCAAGTATTTATTTATTTATTTAAGCATTGTCAATTCTGATTTGTAGAAATCCGACATAAGTCAAACTCAACTAAATATTTCTTTCTTTCGTATTACCGACTCGTTCAAGAATGATGATCAAAGATAGGAAGCGTGGAAGCGAGTAAGAACAGCGGCTTAAATCATTAGCAACAATATAACGATCGATCAAGAGAGCTGACGTACGTACAAGCTGAAAAGAAGCCAGCGGCAAGTTGCAATAGGGCCAATTTCTCTTTATCAATGATCGCCCTGTGGTTTTCTCCGTGGTCATAGCATAGTATGTGTACATGTAACACATGGGACACGTTATATACTAGCCAAACGCATAAACTGTTGCTGCGTGCGCGTACAAGTTCAAGAACAATGGCAGTTCACGATCTGTATAATGTATGTAGTGGGTATACACGATTTTGCCATGCGACGGTACTGGCTCATTGTGGTGGCGGCGGCGGTGGCAGCGGGCAGCTCTCGTGCCACTGACCCACAAACATACTTACCTATGTTATACTATGCTGCTATATACATCGTTCTGCCGTTGTCGCTATGCTTTAATGCCCGTACACACCGCGTTTCCGCCTCTCGAAACACGCTTGTGTACGTCGTCCTTGGAAGATTTACTTGCGGACCTGATTGCAATCCTGATGCTGGCTCGTGAATTTTTCATTCGAGACTTCATGCACCACCGTGAACCGAAAGTAACCGCGTGTTCGAGCAACGAGGGCGGTAATTTTACGGTAAATCTCTAAGAATTTATTTTCACGTTATATATATATATGTATGTATGTTTCAATTTGCTTCGTTTTAGGATAGAAAGAATTGGATTTCCGTTGGAAAAGAGTATCGTATCATGGCTCGATGTGTTTTACTTACGGTTTCATTTTACTTTGGCGCTTATTAAAAAGTTGCGTTCTGGAATGGTCGCTCTACGATGAAGATTAGATCCTGCGTACATTAAAATTCTCAACGTTCGTGTATCCGCGTTATGCATATTGATATTGTATGTACGTTTCCTTTCCTTTATTTTTTTTTCTTTTTTTTTGAATTTTATTTTTGTTTTTACTTTCGTGTTACTTTATTCTTCATTTTTCTTTCCCTTCTAACCTCTTCGTACTCGTTTCAGACTTCACTCCTGACTTTGTGCGTTTCCAATAATTATATTATACATGAATTTTAAAAAAAAGAAAACGGAAACCTAAATTTTCATAGGAATGTACAAAAATAACAGATTAATATTTCAAATTAGAAAAATATTTAAAAACTATATAACTCTTTATTATAGTAAAAAGTTAAATGATATTCAATAATTATAAAGAGGTTATATTAAATTACAGGTGAGTCCATTTTAAATTCTAAGAATCGAACGCAATTCGAATTTAGATCGGAAAAATATATTTATCCGTGAAAAGAATGACAGATATCCGTGTATAACTGTATCTGTAAAGAAAATGGTGGCCGCGTGTAATCCGCAACTACTTTACTCCCGCGTTTTACTCTCCATCTCAATTGTCCCACTTGGTAAACAGGACAAAACTGGAAGAGCAAGGCTGAAATCCTGCACGGAGTGGCGGAGAGCGGTGGACGAAAAAAGAGTTGAGTAGTCGATTCGCTCGACTTTTTGCCATCATCGTCATGAGGGGAATCGTCACGATGGAAGGAGAAAATGGACAACCATGGCTGCGTTGCAAAATCGAATGAGCAGTTCGTTATCAGTTCGTTGCGACCCACTCTTGGTTTCTGATATCAAACAAACTGGAAACAATCCTTCTTCCGCCTCCCACTCTCTTCTCCATTGTTTTCTTCTTCATTTTTCTTTCCCTTCTAACCTCCTCGTACTCGTTTCAGACTTCACTCCTGACTTTGTGCTCCAATTGACCTGGCCATTTGAGAGAACAAAAGCCTTTGATGGATCACGGGGCCCGGTATAATCGCACATGACATTGCGAAGAAGTGGAAGAAGAGAAAAAAGGGAGACATATTGTTGTTATTAAATTTTTAAATACGCAGATAGTAGCCATTGGACTGTAATAATGTATCTATTAGTCATGTATAATCATATTATATATGAATTTTTAAAAAAAGAAAACGCGCTTAAATTTTCATAGAAGTGTATAAAAATATCAGATTAATATTTCAAATTGGAAAAATGTTTAAAAATTATATAACTCTTTATTGTAGTAAAAAGTTAAATGATATTCAAACAATTTGTTATAAAGAAAAGAATTTATATATCAAATTATAGGTGAGTCCATTTTAAATTATTATTATTAGTCAGATATTGGTGAATTGATTAAAATTCTTTTCATTACAGATGAAAAATTAGAAAAATGTTTAAAAATTATATAACTTTTTATTATAATAAAAAGTTAAATGATATTCAAACAATTTGTTATAAAGAAAAGAATTTATATATCAAATTATAGGTGAGTCCTATTATTATTAGTCAGATATTGGTGAATTGATTAAAATTCTTTTCATTACAGATGAAAAATTAGAAAAATTAGAAAAATGTTTAAAAATTATATAACTCTTTATTATAGTTAAATGATATTCAAACAATTTGTTATAAAGAAAAGAGTTTATATCAAATTATAGGTGAGTCCATTTTAAATTATTGTTATTAGTCAGATTTTGATGAATTAATTAAAATTCTTTTCATTACAGATGAAAAATTAGAAAAATTAGAAAAATGTTTAAAAATTATATAACTTTTTATTAAGTTAAAGTTAAGTAAAAAGTTAAATGATATTCAAACAATTTGTTATAAAGAAAAAAGTATTTATATTAAATTATAGGTGAATCCATTTTAAATTATTATTATTAGTCAGATATTGATAAATTGATTAAAATTCTTTTCATTACAGATGAAAAATTAGAAAAATTAGAAAAATGTTTAAAAATTATATAACTTTTTATTTTAGTAAAAAGTTAAATGATATTCAAACAATTTGTTATAAAGAAAAGAGTTTATATCAAATTATAGGTGAGTCCATTTTAAATTATTATTATTAGTCAGATATTGGTGAATTGATTAAAATTCTTTTCATTGCAGATGAAACGAAACTCTATGAAACAAACGGATTTTCAAGATAATTTCTTTTTCTACTTAAAAAAGAGGTTCAAAATATCAGAACGAAAATGTACAAGAGACATATATCGATCATGCATGTATTCATACATCACTTTCAAACGGTCCATTTCATCCTATAAACTACAAAGGATCCCCGTTAATTTTTTTCTCGTTCTACTTCCAAGTTAAGATTAATAATTAATAAAGAATAATCTCCGGTAATCTCTTTCTTTTATCATGGAATTTAGAACATTTTTTGCCGGCGATTCTCGATAAAAAAAGACTTTACAACGCGCCACAGACGGGATTACTTTTACGATCGCGCATACCAGAATCAGCCTAGCCGTCAATTGGCCTTTTTTTTTTCCTTTTCGTCTGTCCGAAACTGGGTCATAGTTTCGTTCGCGGAGCTAGGGCAATAGAGGCCTAGGAACCTTTACCTAGTTACGCTTTCGAGAATTGGGATGACACCACGAGTTTTGAGTTTGATCGTTGCCCAAATTTCTGCCCCCCCCTCGTTGATTCTGGTGTACCCAAATCCGGAACCTGGTTCGTTTCGAGGGGGGGCCCCCCCCCACGCTACACGGAATGTCCTCATTCTTTTTGAGGCCTCGGGGCCTCGAGGGCCGCGTGACTTCCTCAACGTAACAACTGGGAACCGCGGCGACGGCCCCACGTGAAGCTTCCAATTCGTCCCTTCGAATTCCGTGGCTAATTTCACGAGCTCGAATCGAAGTTAAAGGGAAAGAGTTTGGTGTCGTAATATCGAGTGTTGAAGAAGGTTTGAATTTTTGTGAGTAAAGTTTGTAAAGTTGATTTGATTCGAGTCGGTAATTTTTTTATCGATATCTTTTCATTTTTTCAAGGATAGGAAAAAAAGTGATTTGCATGATTAATGCATTTTTAAAAGTTCATAAATAAATTCACTTTTGTTTATAAATAACTATGTTAAAAATGGATCCCGGTTGTTTCATTGAAGTAACAGGCGGTTATTTCCATCCATCCAACTTTCTGTGTATCGCTTCTAACTCATGCGGAACCTATTTGTCCATTTTCTTTACTTTTCTTATTTGAGCCTCTAGTGACGAATAATCGTAGAATGGCTTACTTTTACTTGAAACGATTATTTCTCTCCACGCTTGTCGTAGATTATTTTTTACCATATCTTTTAAAATATTACTACTATTCGACCGATTATTATAACCATATATATTTAAAATTTTCGAATATCATACATACTGGATTATTTAACGAGTTTATTAGATACTTTCCCGATATATTATATATATTATAAAAGAAAACGTCGTAAACGTCTTTCATAAAAAAAAAAAACCTAACCTACGTTACAGGAAATATTAAATCTGCATTTGCAAAACATTGCTGTTCCTCCGTGTACACACACATATATATACGTATATATATATATATATATATGTATAACACGCGACACGCGCGCCCGTCAAATTCTGTATTGTGGGGCGTCAGCCTCGAAACACAACGAGTTCGCCGTTCACCGGCGATCATACCGGCGCTCGTCTCGGCGTGATAAACAATTACGAAACGGATTGTTAAAAAAGGAAGCGATACGGCTCGCGCATATTTATGTAACAACCGCGCAGGCTCAGCAATGGCCACGAGCGTGTAACGGCAACGCGAGTAAAGTTTTCTCGCGAGCCCGTGTGCGCGTAACATCCGTATCGACGTTCCAAGTGGTGTGCACGCGCCCACCCAGGTTTGCCATCTCTACCTGTTCCTCTCGTTCCTTGCACACCTGTACGCTATCACGTACGCCTTTTGGTCACGCGTGTGTGTCACACTTAACGCCTATCTCTAGTCATCGAGCAATGTGGTAGGATCCACGGGTATATACCACGAGCAAAAGTTTCACTCGGTCTTCGGCCCCGACTTCTCCCTATACGTTCTTTTCTATACGTTTATGCGCGCGCACAAACGTAACGTAATGTACGGACGCCTGTAAACGAGGTTGTGCGTTTGTGAAATCGTACGTGTGATGTCGGCACAGGTATGCGCATGCGTATACATATAGGTTGGAGGCTCGTACGCGTGCTACCGGTCGTTTAATCGGAGAACGGGCAGGCAAGTCCTTGGCAAGGCCGATCGAGACATCATCCAGCCACCTTTTTCCAATTAGCGGACTTCTGGTAATCGGCTACCGACTTCCTACGAACAAACGCACGCGTCAGACGCGGTGCGCCGTGTTTGCGGATTGCCTCATCCTCTTTCGAGTATACGAGTGGGAGGTATGCGTTGCAGATGTTTTCGTCGCTTTCTTGCTTCCCGTGCAGTTTTTATTCCGCGTGAAATTTTCGTTTCCTCCATCTCGATCTATTTATACGTATATTTTCGATGGTACTTTTTTTTTACACCCGATAATAATAGTTACGATTTACGAATAATTTTTTTTTTCTTTTTCTTTTCCACTCGTTTCAGTAGCTTAATTTCTCCCTCGAGAGAGAGAGAGAGAGAATTGCGCAACGTCGACCTTGAAGGACAATTATCCCGGCGAAGAAGGAAATTTTTCTTAAAGCTGGAGCGATGAGGAAGGTACGGAGGTTGCTGCTTTGCGAAATTTACGACATCACACCGTCGGATTCTTTGTTGCAACTGACAGTCTGTCTGTAAAATTGTTTGGTCAGAATTGAATTGGCCAAGTGCACAGTTTTGTTGGGTAAAACGCAATGAAAGGATGGTCGGTGCCCACTAGAGACCCACAGACCGTGCTTTTCGCCCGATTTACCACGGTCAAATTTTACAGAGGAAGCCTGCGCCTGCGTCGTCGTTTGCGGCGCTCGCGAGATAACATCTTGGAGATAACATCTCCGAGATTCTCCACGCCTTGCGAAATTGCGGTCCCATTGAAACAATTGTCAACGATTAACGCAACAATTAACATAATCTATAAACGAGTTAATTCGTCAAATTTGTTAATTTGTTAAAACATTTTCAACAAGGAGTGCGGTCGAATCGAACGAGATAATTAAAGATTGGTAATTTTTTTACGATAACCACCTTCGAGATAATTTGCTGGCCAAGGTCTCGGGCAGATTCAGATACAGGTGCGAGGCACAATGTTAAAACGAGATGCGGTGGCCACAATCGGGGGCCGCAAATCGTTTTTCTTTGCCACCGTAAATTTTCAGCTGCATCATTCATTGTACCATTGGACCGTTCTGTCCAACTTCTGTCCAATTTTCGAAAGTTAGAATTTCCTCGTCGTGTTTACTAACAATCGTCGCAGGATTTAAGTGTCATCGAAACCTGTCGAATTATTTACGGTCTTCCGTTTTGAAACATAGCTGAAATCTTCTCTTACCTGTTCCTTCACCAAACATCGCAACTAACTACTCGGGTTTAACTGCGACTCTTGCTGCGACTCCTTGTTAAATTAAAATTTCCAAAATTTGATCATATATATATATATATATATATATATATATATATATATATATTACGATCGAGTTAATTTAAGACCTACAATAATTTATTACGCAAGCTCGTTTCTATCAATGCCAAACGGTAGAACAAGAACGAGGAACGATTACAATTATTTCTAGGACACTTTTCAACCGTGCGTTAAGATTCGCGCACTCACACACACACGCGCGCGCGCGCGCTTTTTGTTCTATTCCTCTCGTACAAATTGAATCTTTACTTATCCTCCACGTTCACGGAATACAATGTAAGTATGTAAGCACCTCAAACACAATTCACACTTGACTTCTCGTACACGTTGTTTTATGTATGCGAACCTACTTTCCTGGCGTCGTAAATTTTTGATATCTCCCGGTAACGATAGATGGTCCATCGTTCACCGCCGACTTTCTTCGCGGCTTGAATGCCGCAATCAGGTGACGCTGCGTGTTTTCAGTGAAAAAAAATGCGCCTCATGCAAAATGCATGAACTAAAAAAATAAGTAAAGGTAAAGCTAACCTCTTTGTTAAGTTGTTGTTAAGTTACTTAAGTTTCGCTTCGTGCATATATATATATACATATATATCTATCCATGATATCTGATAATATAATTTCAAAATAATAAATTGATCATCGAACGAAAGGTTATGAATAATAACTGGGTAAAGTTTAAAATTTTAAAGAGTGTGTGTGTGTATATATTGTATTGTACTTGCACAGAGGGCCGACAGAGGTCTCATTACAACCGTGTTTACATCTTGGACGTTCGGGCACCAGGAGGCGTGTCGAATCTCACGTGGCAAAATATTTTCGGTGGCGTTGCATGGGAACACCGCAGGTGGGTCGGGCGTACGGAATCGCGCCTCGCAATATTTAGACTCGTACTACTTAACCGTGTATAAAGGGGGCCGTGTTGCGAGACGACCGATTATTCACGGCCCTTTTCTTCTTTTCTTCGCTTTTCCGGAATCCCGGAAGAGGAGACCCTTTTCCCGAGTTCGTTGCACCGACAATACGGAAGTCTCGGCAAATTTCGTAGGTAAGTCCCTTTCTTCCTTTACCGTTTCACTCGAGGTGGAACCATTTTCGGTTGCATTCTATCCCCAAGTTAATTTCTCTCTCTTATTTTTTCCAAAAACTTTGTTTTGCATTTTCTACGATCTTTTATATCTGTTAAAAAAGTGCGGATCGAGAAAATGGCCGACTTCGTTCGACCTAACCTTTACCGCCACCGCCTTGGGATCGCGTGTGAATTGTTGTCCAATCGATTACTTTAATCGTTTCTTTATCCTTGTCACTATGAGCAATCGACACGAGACGACTTTGAAGGTTTTTCCTTTATTCTCCTACGTATTATATTTAACCGACAATAACTGAAATATAATTTTCATTTTTATTTGACGTGGAATGATAATAATTTCCTTCCATTTCAACGCGTTCTCGTTAAATCGGATAAATCGAAAGTGTTATACGCTCTCGTATTTTATATATATATATATATATTTCGTTTCACATTTTCAGATACCTACTTTAGGCCGCGTACACAAACTGCTACTTCTATTCATCGAGGACACGAGGGCCAAACTCGAGAAAAATCCTATTTGTGAATCGCTTGCTTGAAGGAAACGATGAAGAAGATGTTGCGAACTTGGAGCTTCGTAACACGTGGTGGCGCGTAAACGATACAGGCAGGAAAATTTTTAACGGGAATCCTTAAACGTTTAAAACGTTACGCGTGTCGTATTTTCGACGCGCGACCATCGTAAATTTTCCAAAGTTTCAATAATAAATAAATATCGGCCCCGGCTGCGACACACGTGTTCCTTCGAGATCCTGGGCACGTTCCTGTTGTCGGAACGTAGTCAGTCGTGCCGTCCACGTGTCATCTGTCTCCTCTTTGTTCCCGAATGTTCACGTTCCGAACAATGTATGCAATTTATCATTTCATGAATAGATGGCACAAAAGTGGCAGGTATCGAGTGAATATTTCGAACGAAGGATTTAATCTTGAGCGAAACAATAGAGAAGAAGCGGTAAAAGGGATAATAAACATTGTTCGTACTTAAACACTTTCTTAATGTGCGCATTACCCTATCGATAAATTATTTAATCTCCAATTTATTATTTCTTAAATGGCAATTTATTTTATATGTATATAAATTTATATAATAAAAACTTTAAAACATATATATTTATATGTGAAACGATATATTCCATATATGGATATTAAATCGAATATTTATAAAAAGACGAGAAGAAGAAGAAGAAAAAAAGAACGCCTAACAGGAAACACGCCTAAATATTTTGACAATCAACCGTTGGATTGACCGGAAGGTAATGTAATTTATGATCTTTGTTTGTTTCCAAGGTCAAAATCCCTTAAATCCCTCCGTCAAACCTTCCCGAATCTCGAACCGTTAGGATTATATTCGATTGCAGTAGAATTTTACTGCTGGTAATAAACGAGATATTTGCTCCGTTGTTTTGCTGACTTTTGAACAGGAACCTTCAATGACTATTACTTATATCTCTCCCTTTCAAAGACCCACGTTTGCCAATTCTACTTCTTTGATCCTCTATCTTCTTTGTCTACGCGAATTAATAAAAATAAATAAATGAATAATCACTCGCACAATGTATACATGTTTAATATTCTCCAAAACTTTCATTCCATCGAAGGAACGGAGATGGCGCTGTAATCCTCGTAACTCCTCCATACGTACACTTACACACATACACACACACGTATATACATATATATATATACATATAATCTCTGGCTCGCCGTTTCCGGATCATCGACCACCGATCTCACGGTTCGCATACTTTTCAAATAAACTTGGAAACAATTAGGTCGATCTGCTTGTATCGATGCTCGCGCAGGAGGAGGGGGGAGGGGGAAGTGGAGGAGGAAGGCGGTCGAGTGGTACCACTAGTCGCAGTAGCGAAAGTGTAACCGACCCGTCGCAGGGGAGAAGTGGGGCCCCCGTTTGTTCGAATTCGCGGAAAGGGCCCTCCCCTCCCTTCCGACGGCGACGTTCCGTCGTTGCGTCAAGGAGCGAGCGAGCAAGCAAGCTAGCGAGCGAGAGAGAGAGAGAAAAGTAAAAAAGACGCCTTCCTCGACCGCGTGGCGGCCGCGCGAGGGAGTTGGCTTCGACGCCTAATTAATCGAAAGTTACACAACGATTATTATTAGGAGCAAAAGGTTTTTCAATTTTGTTTTTTATATATATATATATATTTTTTTTTGTTTTCAAGAAATATTTCCTCGAAATTCCATTTTATCATCCTTTGAAGGGGAAATTTTTTCCCGATTCTTTCCAGCAGCTGGGAGAGAAGCGTGTCGATAGGTTCATTTACGGTATTTTGTAAACTAGCGGTAAAACCAATTTTTTCTGCCGGAACTTGCTCAAAAGTTCTGCTTTTTCCCCCCTCTCTCTCAGGGGCGACTATTGTCACGGATTTGTAGGGTAACTGTAAAAACCTTTTTCAAAGGGTTACTGACCGTTTCTTCTTCTTCTTTTTTTTTTCTCCCGAAAATTCCAAAATTCCTCCTAACCTAACCTAACCTAAGTTTCGTTTCCTCCAATTCTTCAATCCCGAAAAATTTCCTTCAATTTTTATCGATTTTAACACATTTTAAAATCCTTCGCATGCAAGAAGATCACATTGACAGTCTCCAACACATTCCAAGAAGAAAAGGAAGGAAAGAATGTGGAACGAAGGAGAAAAAAAAAGAATCGTTTCGAATAAATGCACTCGGTGTGCATAAACTCTTTTACGCGTTTCCCTGGCCGTTGCGGGTGTGTAGCCGTTCGCCTATGCGGTGAAGGTAAAAATTACGAAATTCTAGCCAATTAAACGCTCGAAAACATACGTAACAAAACGAAGAAGAAGAAAAACCCCGAAATCGATCCGAAAATTGAATCAATACATCTCCTCCTAATTTTTTAATCCTATACTCCATCCAGCTAATAACGGAACTACATTTCTTCCATATGTATATATATATATATATATATAAAAGTATTGTCTGATATATATACACGTTTCACTTTTGTTGTAATTAACGGACAGATTGGAAAATGTATCAAGATTCTATCGAAACTCTGATGGTCGAAAATCGAAAGAAACGAATCGCTATTCCCGATATTAATTAACTTCTCGAATTCAAATTCTCGTCGATCTCTCGGAATCTTTATCTCCCCTTTTTCTACACGAAGTTTCTTCCATTTTAAGAAATCATACGATACCTCTATATGTATATATACATATATTGTATGATTTCTAAGTATTGTCTGATATATATATATATATATATACACGTTTCACTTTTGTTGTAATTAACAGATTGGAAAATGTATCGTCGAGATTCTATCGAAACTCTGATGGTCGAAAATCGAAAGAATGGCGCTATTCCCGATATTAATTAACTTCTCGAATTCAAATTCGAGTCGATCTCTCGGAATCTTTATTTCCCCTTTTTCTACACGAAGTTTCTTCCATTTTAAGAAATCATACAATACCTATATATATATAAAAATATTGTCTGATATATATACACGTTTCACTTTTGTTGTAATTAACAGATTGAAAAATGTATCAAGATTCTATCGAAACTCTACATGGTAAAATCGAAAGAATGGCGCTATTCCCGATATTAACTTCTCGAATTCAAATTCTCGTCGATCTCTCGGAATCTTAATCTCCCCTTTTTCGAAGTTTCTTCCATTTTAAGAAATCATACAATACCTATATATATATATATATACACGTTTCACTTTTGTTGTAATTAACAGATTGGAAAATGTATCGTCGAGATTCTATCGAAACTCTGATGGTCGAAAATCGAAAGAATGGCGCTATTCCCGATATTAATTAACTTCTCGAATTCAAATTCGAGTCGATCTCTCGGAATCTTTATCTCCCCTTTTTCTACACGAAGTTTCTTCCATTTTAAAAAATCATACAATACCTATATATATAAGTATTGTCTGATATATATACACGTTTCACTTTTGTTGTAATTAACGGACAGATTGGAAAATGTATCAAGATTCTATCGAAACTCTGATGGCAAAATCGAAAGAATGGCGCTATTCCCGATATTAACTTCTCGAATTCAAATTCTCGTCGATCTCTCGGAATCTTAATCTCCCCTTTTTCGAAGTTTCTTCCATTTTAAGAAATCATACAATACCTATATATATATATATATATATATATATATATATATATACACGTTTCACTTTTGTTGTAATTAACAGATTGGAAAATGTATCGTCGAGATTCTATCGAAACTCTGATGGTCGAAAATCGAAAGAATGGCGCTATTCCCGATATTAATTAACTTCTCGAATTCAAATTCGAGTCGATCTCTCGGAATCTTTATTTCCCCTTTTTCTACACGAAGTTTCTTCCATTTTAAGAAATCATACAATACCTATATATATATAAAAATATTGTCTGATATATATACACGTTTCACTTTTGTTGTAATTAACAGATTGAAAAATGTATCAAGATTCTATCGAAACTCTACATGGTAAAATCGAAAGAATGGCGCTATTCCCGATATTAACTTCTCGAATTCAAATTCTCGTCGATCTCTCGGAATCTTAATCTCCCCTTTTTCGAAGTTTCTTCCATTTTAAGAAATCATACAATACCTATATATATATATATATACACGTTTCACTTTTGTTGTAATTAACAGATTGGAAAATGTATCGTCGAGATTCTATCGAAACTCTGATGGTAAAATCGAAAGAATGGCGCTATTCCCGATATTAATTAACTTCTCGAATTCAAATTCGAGTCGATCTCTCGGAATCTTTATCTCCCCTTTTTCTACACGAAGTTTCTTCCATTTTAAAAAATCATACAATACCTATATATATAAGTATTGTCTGATATATATACACGTTTCACTTTTGTTGTAATTAACGGACAGATTGGAAAATGTATCAAGATTCTATCGAAACTCTGATGGCAAAATCGAAAGAATGGCGCTATTCTCGATATTAATTTCTCGAATTCAAATTCTCGTCGATCTCTCGGAATCTTAATCTCCCCTTTTTCGTTCGAAAAGAAAGAAAGAATCTCGATCGGGATCCGAGCTCGCTCGATCACAAATCGGACATGCATCGGATATAGGAGGGGAGGGATTCGAATCAAAGGTGGTGGAAAGTCGTAGGTACGACTGGAAAATGTGGAAGAGGAGAGCGAAGGTGGTGGAAGAAGAGCAGCGCCGAGGGAGGGGAGGGGGAAGAAGGTATACGCTCGGGCGAGTGGAGGGGGGCGTTCGAGGGTCCCCCCTCTCCCCTAGTGCGGCCGCTCGCACGCAAGTAGGGGCCCCTGTCGGTCGGCACCTCGTAAGACCCCTCGCAGTAAGGGCCCACAGGCCATCCAGTTCGTTTCTTCCTCGCCTACTTTTAGGAATTAGTCGCATCTCGTCCGGCGCCACGCGAGCCACAGGCCTCTCTCCTGCGTGACGTGCTACATCTACGAGGCCTCCCTCTTTCGCTATCTCTCTCTTTCCTTTCTCTCTTTCTCTCTCCTTCCCTTTCCTTTCTCTCTCTGTCTCCCCACCCTCCTTCCCACCCCTAATGCTCGCTACGTCTTTTCACTGTCTTCTCTCCTTTCCTTCCTCCCTCCCTCTCTCTCTCTCTCCCTCCGTCCGCTTCACGTGACGCGAATCAACCGGAACGCAAGGATAGTACGGAATCGGCGAGACAGGAGGAAAGAGTTTTTTCTTCCTTCTTTTTCCCCCCCAACCCGAGGGGAGAGAAGGAAATTTTCAATTTTCCCGCGAGTGAACATCGAAGTACTGGAGAAAGATTCGCGAAGAGAAGCTCGGTATATAATATAATACTTGGAATCGGATCGTGATCTTGCGTATCGTGATCTATCATCGAAGAAGGAAGTTTCGAGTGTTTCTCGAAAGAAGAGGAGGAAGAGGAAGAGGAGGAAGCACGAGGAGAAGAAGAGGAGGGGGGGCCTGTGGACAAGGTCAAGGGCCGCCCTTGCCTCCCGTCCCGAGGGGAACCTCGAATCCACTCGAAGCCGATCTATGCCGGGACGCGTATCGGGCGATCCGGCGAGGGTGGTGACAGTGTTGTTGGATGGGGAGAAGGGGAGGAGGAGGAAGAAGAAGAACACGAGGAAGAGAAGAGGAGGAGGAAGGGCAGTTTCGTCGTCGGAGCAGTGAAAGTTTCGAGCAGTCGGCCAACCTCTCTGCCCTCCTCGATCATCCTCCGGGATCGGGATCGGATCGATTCTCGATCGAATCATCGGTGTACATCACGGACATCGCGGATTTTGTGCTCGTTCGAGATACGCAAAGGAGGGGGGGGGGGGGATAAAAGTACCGTCTCTCCCTTTCTCTCTTTTATTTTCTTTCCATTTTTTCTCTCCTTCTCTTCCCACTTCTTTGTTGTTCCGTTCAAAAATCGTCCATCGTTTTCTCTGTCTGTCTGTCTGTCTGTCTGTCTCTCGCCCCCTTTTTCCTCGGTGCTAAGCCGTGACAGGTGAAGTCCTCGTACAAGTGATCTTGATATACACCTTCGTTTTCTTCGAGGAGAGGAACCGGAAGAAGAAGGACTACCAAAAAGACAAGTGTCTCGTTCTGAAGTGAATAGATTTGTGAGGGAAGGTCCTGAGGACATCAACAATTCCACTCTGGATACCACGCTGCTCATATGTAATTATCCCATTATTATATTTCTCTCTCGTCAAATCCCTCCTCCCCTCGATCGCTGGATTTTTATCTTTATAATCGAAAGATTAATAAGAGGATCCAGCCATCGAGCGAAGGAAGGGTTTAAAAGTATTGCAAATACTCGAGGAAAAAAAGAAATCGAATTTGGCGCGCGATAAATTCGACAGATTCGATAGATTCGAAGGAGAAACGGGAACGAAACGTCGTTGCATTTTTATGAATCGATTCCTGCTCAGAATTTCTTGTACCACATACGTCACTCGAGTTACCACGCTTTCTAACGATAGAACCCGTGTCTCGTATTCACGATCCAACTTGCGAATTCCGGCCGACTTTTTTTCTCCTTTTTTCTCTCTCGAGCTCCCTCCCTCCCTCTCTCTCTCTCTTATGTATTTTAACGACCTCGTGGCGAGGTTGTTATCATCCTCGATCGACGATGTTAAATTTTAACTCGCTAACTCTTAATTCGTGGTGTATATATATATATATATATATATATATATATCGTGAAGGAAGGTCAGGTCTACTTGTTTGAATGGACTGGAATTCTTCCGGAACAGTGTTGAGGAAGAATTCTTTAGAGAGTGCTACCGATGCGACCCAGTAAGAAGTCGAAGACACTAGAAATTGAGAAATCGAGGAAACACGGCGTAAAAAAAGATTATATCTGGCGAATTTATCGGATAATAAACCGTCCGATACGCCTGTTTTGAAGAGCGTAAGAGAGAGAGAGAAGAAAAATTGGTATTTTACGTAACGCGGATAGTGGAAATTGTATTTATATAATTTATAGGAAATTTGAATCGGTGTATGGAAATCTTACCGAATTGTGATACGCGAAAAGATAAAAAAAAAAAAGAACGTATTTATTATAATCGATTGGAGATTTAACAGGCACGAATCTTGGCTCGCGTGAAAAAAATCAATATCCAACGAGGAACGATTGGATTAAGAAAAGAAAAAAAAATCGAAAAAAATTTTACGCGCAAACAAATATCGTGATTGAGGAAATTGACAATTGAAAATATCGTTATCCTTCGATTCGTTTCGAGAGGCCGTTCGCAACGTGTCAGTGGGACCTGGCACTAAAACCTAACAGTTAGTAACGGGTACTGGTAACCGTGTCATAAAGGAGGATCCTCCGCAGCATGAAAGCATTTCGGTATTTCGGACCGCGTGTATCCAATATATATATATATTTATATATATCAACGTACGAAATTTTCTCGTAAAAATTTGACATCTTTCTTTCCTCGAAATCTCTTCTTTTTTACCCACCTAACTATTATTCTTACTACTTTCTATAATTAGAATTGTGTGTTCAAAATTTCTGGAAAGATTCGAACGTTAAAAATTAGAACCGAGAGAGGGATTGCAATGATACAATGAAATTGCGCCATCGTCGTGTATATTTATATGGGTTGGGAAATTGTGTTTTCGCGGCGAGCGAAACGACAGTTAAAGTTAACCGTTGAATAATAATAACGAGGGTAAAACCGTTTCTGGAAGATATTTATTTTACGAGATATCTTTGTTCACGATCTTGGTTGGCGATCTTGGTGCCGCAATCGCCTAGCCTCGAGTGTGTGTGTGTGTGTGTGTGTGTGTGCCGTTTCCACCAGCGTGCGCCCGTCTCTCCTTCTTTCGAGAAACGACAAATCATAAGCCCCGTGTCCGGGCGATCCATCCGTTCGAACGAATAAATTCTACTTTTGTCGTGTTTGCCTCTCTCTCTCTCTCTCTCTCGTCTTTCCCCGTTCGCGTTGTAAATTTACGATCGTAACCGATCGCCTCGTTTTACTCGTCTCCTCTTCCCCCCCGAGAAAACCAATTATACTGCACTGTTACTGCACCTCTTTATTCGAAAACAACGTCCTTGTCCTTGACCGAGACCACGAAATTTCGAATCCCTCGTCGCGCAATTTCCATCGAGCGTCGAACGCGTACCTTACCCACACATCGTACGATATATATATATTTATACACGTATATACACGTACGCGTTTATTACACGCGCAAAAAAAGCTAGATATCGGCGAGCAACGCGAGCGTCTCTCTCTCTCTCCATCTTTCTTTCTCTCTCTCTCTCGTTGGTTCTTTGACATTTAGAGAAGGCGACACGGCTATTAAGGTATTCGGATATCGAGGAGCGAAGAAGAGGGACGAAGTAGGAATAAGGAAGATTATATACGCGGAGACGAAAGAGAGAGAGAGAGACGGAGGCTGGCGAGGTGAAATTTCTCCCGAGTGACTTCCTTTAGCTTCAGCGGACGGCCTCGAGTGGGAGGGGAGAGGAGTAGGAGAGATGGGGGGATCGACGTGTTGGCGTGAGGTTGTAGACATCTCGCGAGGCGGTTCGTTGCTCCACGATGCCAATCCACGATTGGCTCGAGCGTGCAGTGTCAGTGTCACGAGCATTCGGTTCGATTTCTCGCCGGTGTGCTCGTATTTCGGCCAATTACGAGCACGGTCGGTCGGTCGGCCAACATATTCCCGGGAAAATTCGTCACGCTCGAGTAAATTGGACAGATTCGACCTAGGTCAATGCTCCAATATTGCATATTGGTCGCGTTTTCAGCAAGTGTATTATATATATATATATATACACCTTCTCCTTCTTTTTCTTCTTCTTTTCTCTCTCTCTCTCTCTTCGAGAGTAAACATCTCGTCGAGCCTTCTCCTACTCCTCCTCGAGTTCGAGATATATATATATATATATATATATATATATTTCGTCCCGTATCCGATCGAATCGTTCCAAGTTTACGAAGGGAGGCTCGATCCTCTTCTTCCTCAACCTTTTAATATTTTTTTTCCCCCTTAATCTTCTCTCGACGAAACTTTCGATGCGCGCGCATTCTGCACTGGATCTTCCGGGAACGGAGAGAATCGAGGACGAAGAAAGAGGAAGCGGCTGTGAAATTGTAAGCAAGACCCGGTAGGAAAAGACGTCACGTCACGGGGAGGCTGTTTTTACGGAGGACCAAACCGAGTGAAGGAAGAAGAAAGAGAGAGATGTGGGGAGAGCCTGGATACGATTCCAAGACGGGGCGAGAGAGAGAGAGGGAGATAGAATTACGGAGGCAGAAAGGGAATGCCTGTGGAGGGATAAGGAAGGAGAGAGGAACGAGAAGGAAGAGAGAATAACAGAGTGGTGGGGTATTCCCCGGTGGTAGCGGCGTGGCTCGAGAGTAGGTCAGTGTACCACATTAACCGGTATTCCAAAGCCGGGCTAACGGAGGGAGGGAGGGAGGGGGGAGGAGAGGAGTGGGGGGCGGGCTTCCGACTCGTCAGTTCCGCAAGCGATCTATAGATATACCTCGGCCAAGAGACTCGCGTCCACGGTCGCGTCCCTCTCGTGCTCGCCTCGCTTTGTTCATCGCCGGTGGATCTCTCGCTAAGAGTACCGCTACTCTTTCTCCTCCTCCTCCTCCTCCTCCTCCCTCTCGATCGATTCCACATCTGCATCGATCCCTTCGATTCGATTAACCGCGAATTCGAATCGCGCGTCAATCGGCGGGGAGGGGGGTAGGGATTCGAATTTATATCTCGCTCGTAATCTCGCCGAGATTACAACGAGAGATCGATTTTTTTCTTTTTTTCCTTTTTTCTTTCTTTCTTTCTTCTCTCACCGCGGACGTTCGCCTCGATTTTATTCCCTCCTCTCCCTCGTCTTCTTTTAACCTTTACCTTAATAGTCGGCGCACTTTCTCCGTTGGCAGCACCTCCGGTGCCAGGTTCCCTCGCGTACGCGCTTCGTACGCGCCTCTACGAGGCTACGACGCATTTCGATGTCGACATTGAGGCGAATACCGGAGCGGCGCAGTTCGCTCGGAACTTCGGCGAGGGGGGGGGGGGGGCAATTTCTCTCGCGGCAGATAAGCATCCTCTTCGCTCGCCTCGCGGTCAAGCGATTTTTTTTCTTAGATTTAATTTTCTTTCGGATATCAAAATTTTCATCGTACAAAAATTATATTTGACGAATATTGAGAAGTGATTCGAAGAGGTATTTTTGCACGGAGGAATGCGAAGCGCTACGGGGGAAGGCGTTACGCTTTTGCCGGCGTTCAAGTCTTCGATTTCCACGCGAGCGTGGAATTTCCGTTCCAAGAGGGATTTTTTCTTTTTTTTTATTTATCACGAGACTCGAGTGCAATTCTCGAACGAAAGTAATCTCGCTCTTGTCGCCTGTTTACTTATCCAAAATACTTCGTCCAAATAACCCACATTAACCCGAGCTTAATCGCTCCATAGCTAATGAAGGTTCTAAATATAACCCCGTTCCAATATGTACCGCTACGATAGATAACACCCTCATTTCAACCCGTTTATCTCCGCCGCTCGGAAACGCGATTAAACGCGAAAGTCGACGAAACGCATTCCTCGCTAATACGATCTAAATGGCCGATCTCCTTCCTTGAAAAATATCATCATTTCTTCCCTCAAAAATATATTTATCCTCGATGTTTTGTACCCGATAAAAAAGCGAAATAGCAAGAAAGAAAAGGGAAGGAAAGGGAAGAGTCTCGATCCGAAAAATCGCGAATTCCACGATTCTACTCGAGATGGTCTCGGCGCGTGCGTGCAACGAGTACGAGCGTGGCTCGTTTCTCGCCAATGTGGGTCACCGTGATGGGGAACCGCGATTCGCACGCGCCATTTTTCGTAACGAAAAGGAAAGCCATGGCTCGCGCGCCTAGCAAAATCCGACTGGTTTTGCGTAGGCCACCTCTCCGTACGAGCGCAACACTCGTAACGGTGCTTCGACCTACTTCCGTTTCCCCTTGTACGCCGTGTACACCGCGCCACGCTCGGATATAGTTTACCCATCAGTGAACCACAGTGGGCCCGGGACAAGTGCGAGCGCTCGAAGAAACGATAAACAATAACCCCTCCTCCCTTCCCCTTCAGGTGATTATTAAAAATTCAAAATTCAAAATTCCCTTTGAAATTTGTGTAACGCGGTTGCATTTGGAAAAAAGTAAATTGGATTTGAAGGGGTTGGGGAGAGGAGCGATCGAGGAGGCGATGGACGATCCGATCCGATCCGATCGTCCGTGTGCGAAAAGTGTGCCAGCGCGGGGACCAATGGCTCGCACGCGCCATTTTTCGCAACGAAAAGGAAAGCCATCCGGACAAAATCTAGCCGATTTGCGTAGGCTTCGACCCGTGCACCGGGCTGTAACGGTGCTCCGGCCTACTTCGGGCCCCCACTATAACGCGAGCGCGGTATAGTTTCGGCGTATAGTCACGAGCGGTCGCGGATGCGGCTCCTTTTTCGTTTCGAAAACGCGCGCCAATTATTCGCTCGATCGGGATCGGTAAAGAGAATCCCTTCCTTCCCTTTTTTTCTCTGATTCTTCGTACGAGGTAATTCGATTTTTCTCTTCGTATTCGAAATTATCGGAATAATAATTATCGAATAGAATTATCTCCTCGATATCCTCCTCAGTGATATATATATATATATATATATATATATATATATAAAATTTGAAACACGCGCGTTCCAAAGCGAAGTCGAGACGTTATCTTCGGTAAATCGATAAAGGCGAATCGGTCGGATACCCGGTGATCCCATTGATAAGTAGCTCACTGAGACATTGTCGTAGGCTCGAAAAAGTGGGACCGTTGTTCCTCCCCCTTCCTTCTGATCGATCCGCGGAGCGGTCGAGGAGTGGGGGAGTCCACGCCATTGGAGTAACGGTACCCACGGCGAACACGTCACGGCAGCTCCCCCCCCCCCTCCCCGTGTCCCTCGGTCCCGCGAGCGGGGACCTCCAACGCTCGTCTACCAGCGCTCGTCCGCAATCGACAAGGACGGGGTTCTAACCGACGACAAGGACGGATACGGCGTGCTCTCCTCGAGCCGCGAGGAGGGGAGGGAAGGGGCTCCCGTACGTGTACGCGTACGTGTACGTGCCCGACCATTTGCATGATTCCCATGACGTGATCCTACGGCCACGCGGATGTGTCAATCGAGGAGTATCGGGGAAGAGAGAGAGATCGCGAGCCGATATCGAATGGAAATAAAGAATCGGGATAAAGGCTCGATTCGTCGCGTTCTTATTCCTTTTCCTAGGATTCTTCTAAATCTAGGGATCTCTAGGATTTTTCGACCCGATCTCTTTCTCTTCTTCTTTTCTTCGAGCTTCGTATTTTTTTGCCTAGGATTCTTAAATCTAGGGATCTCTAGGATTTTCGATCTCTTTCTCTTCGAGCCTCGTCTAGGATTCTTAAATCTAGGGATCTCTAGGATTTTCGATCTCTTTTTCTTCGAGTTTCGTCTAGGATTCTTAAATCTAGGAATCTCTAGCATTTTTGATCTCTTTTTCTTCGTCTTTTTGCCTAGGATTCTTAAATCTAGGGATCTCTAGCATTTTCGATTCCATCTCTTTTGACTGGTTATTTTATTTTCGTTGTATTTTTTCGCACAAACGTTTCTTTCTTCCTCCTCCTTTTTTTCTTCGAGTTTTTTCTTCGAGTTTTTTTTTCTAGGATTCTTGAATCTAGGGATCTCTAGGATTTTCGATTCCATCTCTTTTGATTGACTATTTTATTTTCGTTGTATTTTTTTGAACGAACGTTTCTTTCTTCCTCCTCCTTTTTTCCTAGGATTCTTAAATCTAGGGATCTCTAGGATTTTCGACTCGATCTCTTTCGGCTTCTTTTTCTTCGAGCTTCGTCTAAGATTCTTAAATCTAGGGATCTCTAAGATTTTCGATTCCATCTCTTTCGACTTTTTTTTCTTCGAGCTTTGTCTTTTCCTAGGATTCTTAAACTTTGGAAATCTCTAGGATTTTCGATTCGATCTCATTATTGTTCCGATTATTTTATTTTTTCGAACGAATTTTTATCATTTCTCTCCCCCCTTTTTCGATACTTTTCGCTAGCGACGATCGTTCGAATAAATATATTTTTAAACGCGGCAATTTGGTTGGTCGAGTGTACCGAGCCGTGGCTGGCTAGCGTGCCACTAACCTAGTTAACAGGAGCAAGTCTTTCTTCTCGAGAGAAGTGGTATCTGCCTACTTAACTTCGCGATACACACGCTCCTCGTGCGCACACACACACGCGCGCGCGCGCGCGCGTATTTTACATCGCGTACCCGGCACGCGTTGTTATTAACCCGTTAAAAAAAAGAAAAAAGAAAACGTATCCTATCCTCGAGGAACAATCCTCGAAACAACAACCCGCTCGACTCGACTCGACTCGACTCGACTCGACTAATCGAAGAAAAGGGAAAGGGAAGTTGTTCGAAAAAAATGAAAATTGTCTGTTTCAGGTCCCCGCGGCGCCGTTGGCGGTTGCACCACCCCCGGCAGTAGAGTGGATCCCTGGTGGAATCCTGGTTCCCTCTTCCCCTCGACCCCTGGACCCCCAAGGATCGACGAGGGGGCACCGGACAACAACGCTGGTAGCGGCGCCTTCCAGTTCTGTTCGCCCGCGACCCGTAACGCCACCACCAGCCCGCCCCACCAACCACGCCACCACCACCACCCCCATCACCACCCCCATCACCAGTCGACCGCGTCCACGTGCAGGAACGCGTCCACGCCGTACGGCATCCCCCCCAACTTGCCTCCTTCGTGCTCCACGCAGGGCCTCGGCCGCGCGGACACCGATGCCGTAGCCTCGCCCTCCACCGTCTACGGCATCGCCTCGTCACCGCCTCAACCATCCTCGTCGTCGTCCTCCTCATCATCCTCGTCATCGTCCTCGTCGTCGTCTTCGGCCGGCAATCTAATCCTCTCCGCGCTCCTCGCCACCACCGCCTCCACCTCGGAGGCCCAGCACCAGAACGAGACCGAGAACGCGCCCGACCCATTGAACGGAATCCTGTCGTCCCTGAACGTCCGGATCAAGACGGAGGAGTATCCGGGCAAGGCACGAGCGGAGGAACGAAGGGCGGGGAGCAGCGTCTCGACGTCGCCGCCCTCCTCGTCGTCCACCTTCAACGCCACCCTCCTCACCTCCTTGCTCTCCACCACCTCCCCCTCCCCACCCAGGACCTCGTCCGCCCAGCGCCCCCGGAACGACACCCCCGAGGACCCGCCCCCCCTCCTCCTCCCCCCCAGACCCTCCTGCGCCAAGCACGTCGAGTACCCCCCCTCCACCGATCAGGACCACCACCAACGTCACCGCCACCATCACCACCACCATCATCAACAACAGCAACAGCAACAAAGGACAGGGAAGGTCGTCGTCGAAGGGACGTCGAGGAGGAAGCTAGACTACCCCCTCGCGGTCGTCGACCAATCGGGGGAGGTTGTGGACGAGGGGGAGGAGGCGCTAGCGTACCCGGGGCTCGTCGTATCCCCGGCCGGGCGGGGGAAGCGGGCGCCGTCGCCGTCGACGGCGGCGGCCGATCGCGGCGGCCCGTTGCCCAACAACGACGCGGTGTCGCCGCCGACCGTCCAGCTGATCGAGATGAAGTACGAGACCCAGTCGGGGCCGCCCGCGGCGCCCCCCCACCTCACCTCGTCCGGGGTCGAGCCGCCGCACAGCAGCCAGGGGACGGGGATCGTGGTCGGCGGTTCGCCGGCCGAGGTGGTCGGGGTCGACAGTCTGCTGCTGTCCCCGTGGGGCGCCACGGGGCCCGACTTCCTCGAGCCGCCCGACGTGAAGCAAACGGCGGCCGGCTTGCAAGACGCTTGGGACACCCTGCTCCTGGGCTCCTCGGTCGGGGTTGCCTCCGCCCAATCGTTGGCCGAGTTGAAACCCCTCCCCCCCTTCACCGGGTACACCGGTCATCTGAGCATCAACGGGATACCGGGCCATCATTATCACACCATAGCCTCCTCCGCGCAGAGGCCCTCCTTGCCCTCCTCCTCGCCCACCTCATCCTCCAATCAGGAGTACTACGAGCCACCGGTCGTGTCCTCGAGCACCCCTTGCCCTCAGGGTAGTAGCCAGAAGCAGCAGCAGCAGCAGCAACAGCAACAGCAGCAGCATCAACAGCAGCAGCAGCAGCAGCAACAGCAGCAGCATCATCAGCATCAGCATCATCAGCAACAGTTGCCGCAATCGTCGCAGCCGGTCGACTACGACATCGAGGACATAGCGGAGATAATAGGGTCGGCGATAGCCGATACGACGGTGCCGGGCGGCGGGAACGGGCCGGGGTCGGAGCACGACCCGGAGGCGTCGAGGGATTGGATCGACATTGCCGACTGGATCGACACCGCGTGCTCGCCGAAGGCGCAGGAGACCACCTCGCCGAGCCCCTATTCGCAGATATACGGGACAGCGACACCCTCGGCGCAGGCGCAGCAGCACGGGTCCACGCTGCAAAGCCTGTTGACGCACGGCTACGCGCCGTTGATCAACGCGAGACTGCAGTCGGCGAACGCGGCGCTGCAGAACACGTCGTGCGGCGAGACGCCGTCCTCGACCAGCCCGTACCCGCCCGTCAGCCCGCCCGGCAGGGTGTCCACCTCGTGCAGCCCCGACCACCTGTTGCACTCCTCCTTCGCGGCCCCCTCCCACCCCAGGAAGAGGTCGAGGCCGGCACCCGCCTCCCAGAACCCGTCCAAGAAGAGCCCGGCAACGGGGGCGACGGCGCTGCCCTACGGGACCGAGTCGGGGTTGATCGGGGGCAAAGAGAAACCCGTGCACAGATGCACCATCTGCAACAGGGGCTTCCTCAACAAGAGCAACATCAAGGTGCATCTGAGAACGCACACGGGCGAGAAACCGTTCAGGTGCGAGGTGTGCGGCAAGGCGTTCAGGCAGAAGGCACACTTGATAAAGCACCAACAAATTCACAAGAGGATCGGCAGGGATTAGAAGGAATCGTCCTCTTCGGCGCCTCTTCTCTCTTCGTCTTCCTCCCCGCCCCCCCCCCCCACTCCTCCTTCTCCTAACGCACCGATCCTCGACTAGGATCGAGTTTACTTCGTCCCGGGATCTGGGGGAATTTTACGTCGATACGGATGCTGTCGAGCAGCTCCGTCGGTAAGAAAGGAAGAAAGGGAGAAGAAAAGAAGTGGTAAAAACGCCGAGGGCCGAGACGAACGATGTGTTTGTGCGATTGTGTATAGTATAGATACCGAGGAGCGGTGGTGGTGCGATATGGAAAGGGAACGAAGAGAATCTCGTGGAAATGGGTAAAGAGAAGCCTTCCGTGTTTTGGACCTCGACGAACGCGCGTATTCGGCCGACGTGATGTGGATGGACAGTGTACGAAGACGACGGAGGTGAAGTGAGATGATCTCTCGTGCTGTGTTATTATACATTGACGAAGTTCGAAGTGAGTGGAAACCCCCCACTGTAGCGCGGTGTGTACATATATATACGTTATCGACGATAACAGGGCACACGTACGCGGGTACGTGCGTATACATAATATATATATATATATATATATATGCATATATTATATACGTAGAATATAAGTAGAATGAGAATGCGAGAACGAAAAAAAAAATTCTATAATTCTGTCTATGGATAATTCTATGGATAAAGCATATCTTCAACGTAGATCATATATATATATATATATACATATATTATACGTATGTAAGTCGAGGAATTTGCTCCTGGAACGACAACCTGGTGGGGGCAAAGCGAAAAAAAAAAAAAAAAAGAAAAAAAAAGAAGAAAAAAAGAAAAAAAGAAAAAAAAAATTTCGATCTCTCTCATCTCTTACTCTTCCTATTTCCCTCTCCCTCCGATTCCCTCACCCTCCCCTCTCCCTCCGCCGCCTCTCCTCGCCCTTCCCTTTGCAGCTGATTAACCAATTAAATTTACATTCCTTCCAGAATTTATCTTTTTTCTTTTTTTTTTTAATAATAATAATAATAACAATAATCTTAATTTAAAATATTTAAATATCATCTTCGTCGTAATACATACATATATATATATATATATATATATATATATATATATATATATATATATATATATATATATATATACGTATACGCAAATCGTTCTTCGTACCTCGACCGTTTCGGCGCTGTTATTACAATTATCTCCGGGTTAGTCGATGTTGCTCCGTGTTCAAATAGATAATGTATATTGAAGTGAAAAAAAAAAAACAATAAGTTTTGATTACCTCGGACCGTTCAAATTTTGTCCATCTCTTGTTCTTGATTCCAGAGGCAAATTCCTAAGCTCGGCGCAGAGATACATATGTATACATATATAAATAGGTGTAACATAATAACAGACGTAAGAGGAAGTGACGAAAACTACGCGAGGCGCGGCCACGCGTATGGCCTCGCTACGGATGTACCTAAGCTCTTCCAAATACGTTTCTTAATTTTTACTTCTTCTCCCTCCCTCCTTTTTTTTTTTTTGTTTTTTTTTTCTTTTTTCTTCTTCTTAAATTAAGTAAATTCTCTCGTTTTATTTATATCGCTTTTATATTATATACTTTCACACGGATTGTGTCCCGCGTTTTTTTGTTTTATTTATTTTCTTTCCTTCTCTCTCTCTCTCTCTCTCCCTCTCTATCTCTCCCTCTCTTTTCCGTCGGCTTATCTTAATAAGTTAGTCGATCGTTTTCTGTCGCTTTTTATTTAAGTTTTTCTTCACTCCTTCCTCTTCCTTCCTTTCCGTAAGTCTTTCCTTTCTCAACTTTTTATCTCGACTCAACGTACACAACAACGATGTGTACGACGACGGTTTTAGGATTGTTTAAGGACATTCTTTTCAAGGTTGTTTAAAGATACTCACGTTGCAGTTCTCTTTTCTTTTTTTTTTTTTTGTACTTGGCGGTTGTATCTGTCGAGGCTTGTTTACGGGTTTTCTTTCTTTTTTTTTTTTTTTTTTTTTTTTTTTTTACTTTTTGTATTTTATTACTCGTCCTCTAAATTTTCCTTCCCTTTCTTTCTTTTTTTTTCCTCTCCTTCCAGAAAATTCGATCCTTGCAATAATATATATATATATATATATATATATATATATATATTATATATATTATTATATTATATATATATATAAAATCGAATTATGCGTATTTAGAGTTATTATCGTCGTCAAATGGACCACGAGCCTTCGATGGATCGACCGATGGAGGTGACAATACACGATGTTCGAATTCCCCGGAGAGATACTCATTTATCAACTATTTTTTCGCGATCTATATATATATATATATACATATATATAAATGAAAATCAATCTTTTTATATCTTATTATACATCTATCTCTTATTGTCCTTCCTTACTCGATCCACGAATTCTCGTTGACATTGTATCCTGTGTTGCAATGGTCGGTGGCTGCGAATTGTAATTTGTATAAAGTCAGAAATATGTGGATTTTATTTATAAAAAGAAAAAAAAAAAAAAACTCATGTTCGATTAAATGATTGTTACCGTAACAACGAAGTTGCCGATTCGTTTTACCTCTCCTTTTCCTTCTATCTCCATTCTTATTATCATCGATTCGATCAATTATCCAATTACTTCCATCGACAATTTTAAAACAATATCCGTTAATTATATCCTTTCTCGATCGATAAAGTCAATATCGAGATAAAAGAATAATCTAAAAATAATCAGTCGAACAAGTTCAATTCGCTCTCTTCTTTATCATCCGAGTCGAAGATTTCGAGAACGGTTTATTAAAACCGAAATGACACCGAAATGATGAAGTTTTCCCATTCTCGAGTGGAAGTTTAATCGAAGCGGAACGATATCGACATTCGCAAGGTGAAAGTTGGCAAGCCTTCTCCGTCCGAAATAATCAGGCTGTAATATACTGTTGAAACGACGAAACGTACCCTCCCGCTGTATTTACGGGAGCCAGCCAATCAGGAGCCACGCGCAGCAGATCTGCGTTGCGTGTCCCCGTGTATCCGGATCTCCTCTCACGTGTTCTACGTGCCCGTTTTCTTTACTTTTATTTCACCTTAAGTGTGGCACCTCGAAGGGGTCCACGTCCGTATTCCGCGGCCGGCCGCTGTTTCGATCCTTTCATCGTTGCTGCACTTCCTCCATTCAGGCTATTTGTAAAAAAAAAAAAAACTTGATAAAAATTTCCGATCGATTTTTATATATCGATCGAAAAGTTGAATCGGAAAATATTATTGTAATTCATAATATTTTTCAATTTTGCATATCATCCTGATTCTTGCGAATATATTATCGATATGGTTGTTGCTTTTAAGCCAGGAATTATTTCGATTTTTTAAGAATTTAAATACACGCGAGAGAAAAATACATCGCGAGTTACTTCCTATAACTCATATAGCGCGTAACGCGTTAACCGCGTTACGCGGGAGCCGCCCGCTTTATAATCTCCTACTCCTTATGCTCTCCTTGTATTTTCGCCTGCGCTTACATATAACTCGTGAAAGAAAAAGAAGAATCGCGCTTACGTAATAATTTATTTTCCATTTTACCTAAAAAAAAAAAGTATCTCTCAATTTATTATCCGTTTAATTCTATTCCCAAATGTATTCCAGCTTCGAATTCACTTTTCGTAGATAAAATTTAAAAACTCAAAGTCCCCTTTAACGATCCAACACATGAATTCGAGAAAAAAATTTTTGCAACACGCATCGATTGTTCGATCCTCGAACAAAATTCAACCTGGCTCGCGTCACGCTTCGTAGGACGGGGCAGGGAGGGGGGGGGAAGGATCGGTAGACAGCTTCCGGAAACAGGTTGTGGAATAAAGAGCACGGGCCCATTGTTAAATGTAATAATATAACGGGGTTACGGTCCCAAAGGTTATACGGCCTCTTCTCTTCGTGGCGCTGTCTCCGCGGGGGGAGCGCGGTGGGGCGAGCGCGGCGCGCCGAAAGAGGGAGCGAGACCGAGCATCTTCTTATTTTGGTCCGCGAGATCCGTTAAAACCACAAGCGCGGACGAATACGATAAACGTTGCGTGGCCCGCGAGCTCCACGAATTTTTCTAATAATCGTATCGATCATAATCGAGTCGAGACGAAAGGGATCAAGGAATCCTGACAGCGTGGCCTACGTGTCCAGTCAGGCCAATGACCTAGATTTTTGGGGCCGGGCAAAAGGCAACACAGGCCAGAGGGGCTTCCTACTCGAGATCCGAGCGAGTTAATAACGAGCGATACGTCTTTTCTAGGAGACTGGTTGCCTGTAAGAGGATTCCTTGGATCGCAACAAGGAAATCGGAGAATGGGAATTGGACTGCATACCTTCGGTCGATACGTTTTTCTATCTCGGTTAATGCCCATAAGGATACATCTATGATCGATCTCTCTCTCTTTCGCGTGAAATTTTTGAAAAAAAAAAAAAAAAATTCGAATTTAGAAACGGCGCGATATAATTAATATCGTAGAAAAATTCCTCGTGCGCCTCCGCGTTTCGCAAGATTTTCGCCGGGGAACGCGCTTCGTTCGATGCGCTTCTCGTTCTGTTGCAACCTTTGCTCGTGTGCAATTTTTCCTTTTTTCCGTAATCATAATTAACGGTATATATATAAACTGTTATAGTTTCGAAAAAAAAAAAAAAAGTAATAATAAATAACTCTCGGTTGAGAAATAGAATGAGGATTAGATCGTGGCTTTAAAATTTTGTATTCGCAAAGAAAAAAAAAAAGGAAAAACCCTTCGCGATGGAAAGAAATACCCTACATCTCCACGCCATGTTTCCCACTCTCCTTCGAGCTTCACGCAAACATCCGCGTTCCTTGTCTCAAGCGTCTCCTCCCTCCCCGCCATTTCCGCCAGTTTCGAACCGGCCAATTCACAAATTGTCCTTGGACGTTAAGAAACAACAATAGGGGACACGCGGAAGCGTGTACATGAAAACGGGCAATTTCGTTATTAAACTGGAAGTGACGCATCGAAGGTGTGACGCGGAAAGAAAAGAAAAGAAGGAAGGAAGGAAGAAATGTATATAACCGTGTATACGTATAAACGTGTAAAAAAATCGGCCTCTCCGACAATGGACACAATCCATCCTGCGTAAGCCAGGTTCTGCTTCTATCCGGCTTAAAAACGTGGCCAGACGGTAGCGTTCTTTCTGGCACTCACTGTAGAGCTTTTTAAGAGGCCTGGCCGGTCGAAGAAAGTCTTTCACCGGCGCGGATACTCGACACGGGGGAAGGGATGGGGGAGGAGCGGCGCTCGGGGGAGGGGAGGAGCAGCCACAGGTGGTGGCGGTGGTGGTGGTGGTGGGGGAACGGGGCAAAGAGGAACGACGAAGGAGGAAGGATCGATGTTATACTGCGTCGGTATACTTGGTCGTCGGTACCAGGCAGCGATGTTCCACTTACACGGCACACTTAGCAACCCGCCTCGGTTCAGGATCCTGAAGAGTGGGTCTATTCTACGGCTCCGCATCGGAGTCGTTTGCTACTCACCCGTGGTTATAACGCCGCGTCTCTTCCCCGACGTGAAATTCGCGATGGAGCGGAGACGGCGCTTCTTCCTCCTTCGTAGAGGAAACAGGATGGACAAAGACCAAGAGTGTAGAAAACTACTAGAGGGGGAATTCGCAAGGGTTATCGCGTAAGGAGATTTATACTACTTTGGTAGCCGGATTTTTTTTTCAACTCTTAGAACCCACTTATAACCGATCGTAACGATTTCGTTTCGAGATACGATGGAGAGGAGGATTTATCGAAAAAAGTATTTTTTTTTTTTTTTTAGGATATTTTATTATTATACACGCTCTTGCACGCGTTTTATTACACCGCGTTTTATTCATACCATTACTGTTCTCCATCTACGAGAACGACGATGGGAGCATCGCAGGCAACACGTCCGCGCGATTATTCGAAGAGAAATTATTTCGTTACGAGTTGAATGTAATTCTAACGAACTAGTTCTCACACGTTGAAGGTTCTAGGGCAACGGTGTGTTTCGATACATGAAACGCGCGAGGTA